>NC_090266.1:307247032-307553532 GCF_040414725.1 Anabrus simplex
AGGCTTACGAAAAGATCAATAGCTCCTAACTGGGATAGTACGGAAAACGTAACCAATTGTAATTGAATCGGCGAGTTGAAAAGGGTACACATTCCAAAATCCTTACTTTTCAGGAGAAAGGAAGACCTGTTTTGTATCTAAACGAAAGGTTTGATAAAAAAAGTTCCCATTAGGCATTTATACATCATATTTCTGCGTAATCAAGTACAAAGTCTGGAAATCATATTACGTACGGTTTCCAAGTTATACCATTTTTTATGTCAAGGAAAATGTCCCTTTTTATACTCAAATTTGAGAAAGATCTAAGATCTTTGTAGAGGCAGATAATGTATAATAAACTCGCAATTTCAAAAGTATATTAAGCAGTAACTCATTATTACATAAACATACGCCCAACCATCATTCCTTTTATAACTTAGTTATTCATTGTCATTCCGTGAGACAGCTGGAAATTGACTTATATTGATATCAACATTTCTTCAGCTTGCTTGTGTAATGAACGCCAAAAAAGAAATGGAAAAGCTAAGAAAAGATCAAAAGCTCCTAACTGAGGTAGTACGGAAAACGTAAGCAATTGTAATTGAATCGGTGAGTTGAAAAGTGTACAAATTCCAAAATCCTTACTTTTCAGGAGAAAGGAAAAAGTGTTTTGTAGCTTAAAAGAAAGGTTTGATCAAAAAAGTTTCTACTAGGCATTTATACAGCATATTTCTGCGTATTCAACTACAAAGTATAGAAATCATATTACGTATGGTTTTCAAGTTATGCCATTTTTTATCTCGAGGAATATGTCCCATTTTATAGGTACTCAAATTAGAGAAAAATCTTTGTAGGGGTAGATAATGTATAATAAACTCGCAATATCAAAAGTCTATTAAGCAGTAACACATTACTACACAAAAATACGCCCAACCATCATTTCGTTTATAGTCATTCATTGTCATTCCGTCTCTTTAAAGTGTTTTACTTCACACGAAGATGTCTAGCCTCCATAACCTCTGAATGGTGTATGTCTTCTATGTTTAAAATATCGTGAAGATCATCAACGTTATCATCCATTTCAATGTATGTTCAATGTTAAATGGATAAGTCGAATATTTCACCACGATTATATTACTGTAGACAATAAGTACCACGAAAATAAACTGCTCACTCGTTTCTTTTTCCGCTACTCACTGTTATAGAACGCTTATACAAGGGTCCTGGTCTGTATAAGCAATTCAGTGAATAACTATAACAGATGTATACACAGGAGGCTTATACACGGTTTATTAGTAACGAATTTCACATAAACGGTGAATAAACCTTGTATAAAAGTTATAAACCGTTTATTAATAAGACGGTATGTCAATGTATGTCAGTTGGCGAGGCTAGTATCGGGGTCTGTCGTGAGAAATGGCATTCAGTCGCAAAATGTATACTAACACGGATATGCTTGTTGCTGCAGCAGTTTGAGACCAGTCGGCACGTACCCATGTCTACCTTTTTCAACGGATGTGAGATCCGGTTCCCTGGATGAATGGTCAGCATAGTCGCCTTCGGTTCAGAGGGCTGCGGGTTCGACTCCCGGCCGGGTCGGTGATTTTAACCTTAAATTGTTATTTCCCCTGGCTCGAGGACTGGGTGTTTGTACTGTCTCCAACACCCCTGCAACTCGCAGACCACCCACAACACTATCCTCCACTACAAAAGAATACGCAGTTCTCATATGTGGCAGATGCCACACAACCTCGCTGGAGGATCTGCCTTACAAGGACTTCACCAGGCTAGGAATAGCCACACGAAATTCTTATTATTAGCGGATGTGAGAGCTAATTTGTAAATGCGGTCTTCTAGCATTAGAGTTTCATAATATTCATCGCGTATCTAGGTTATTTATTTATTTATTTATTTATTTATTTATTTATTTATTTATTTATTTATTTATTTATTTATTTATTTATTTATTTATTTATTTATTTGTCTTTAGCAATGGCAGGTTAGGACTCATGGTTCTCTCAAACTTAACCACATTACTGTACAGAAAAAAATATAATTATAAATAATGTTATTGATTTTTACGTCCCACTAACTACTTTTGACGGTTTTCGGAGACATTGAGGTGTCGAAATTTTGCCCCGAAGGAGTTCTTTATTTGCCATTAAATTTACCGACACTAAGCTGACGTATTTGAGCACCTTCAAATACGACCGGACTGAGACAGGATCGAACCTGCCAAGTGGGGTCAGAATGCCAGAGCCTCAACAGTCTGAGACACTCAGCTCGGCCAGAAAAAATGTGAAAAAGTATGTAATATAGAAAACGCATGTGAATAGTAATACAATTATATGCAGTATAATAACCGTTTTAAACTAAAATGTACATACCATTAACCAAACTACTAGAGAGGGGAGTGGACGAGCGTGTTATGCAGTCAAGCTCTGCATTCAGGAGAAGAGTGGGTTCGAGCCCCACCGTCGGCTGTCCTGATGATGGTTTTCTGTGATTTCCAGTTTTCACTTCCAGGCAATTTCCGCGCTAATTCTTATTCAGAGTCCACAGCCGACTGCTTCCACCTCCTTACCCAATATCATTCCCCATCACTCATTTCATCTCGATAACCCCTTCAATTGAGGTTGCTATCTAAAAAGGGCATCCGACCGTAAAAATATGACATATAATTTCATCTCACCGCATCCTCAACACACCGGGGAAGTTGGCCATGTGGTTAGGGACGCACTGGTGTGAGCTTGCATTCGGGAGATAGTGGGTTCGAACCCTACTCTCGGCAACCCTTAATGAAGGCCACGGCCGCTACCTTCCCACTCCTAGGCCTTTCCTATCACTTCGCCGCCATAAGACCTATCTGTGTCGGTGCGACGTAAAGCATCTTTTATAAAAAGCAGTCATGTTCATAAGCATTTCAAATGCAGTAACATGCTAGCTCCATTGTGTAGTAGTTTCCTGATTTCGACTGAGAAGCTGTTGATACGAGAATCAGTGAATCCGATCAGGAAAGTCAAGCAACACGGTTAACCATGTGCATATCGATATCTTCAGGGTATCTGGCTGGACAGCAGTCGTCATGGCAATAATAGGCTCTGTGTGCTATAGGGTTGTTATTTTAAACGAGGTTGCTTCACTCGGTTCAACACATGCGTGAACACGGCGCAGTTGCTAGGGGCTAAAAGAGAAGGAAGTGTCTGATGGTTTTTTGCTAAGCTACCAGAGCTAATATGAGCACAACAATACATCCCACCTGACTAGGGATATCAGTTACTCGCAAGGGCCACGACCTGCCGTCGCCTGCAAACATCTAACGAACAAAGGCCTGGAAAAGATTAGACTGACAAAGCGTAAAAGGTCAGCGCCAGCCCACTTGATGGATACTGAGGCAAGAGTCCCGCCACGTTCGAGACTCCCTGTTTGTAATTGTGCCAGTTTCTTTCCATTTTACGAGCTACCCGAGAAGAAAGCAGCACCAGAAGAAAAAGTAACTCACAGAAATGGTCACAAGATGAGTTACGGCTAGGGAATAATTCATTGTAATACATGGTCGCAGCCGGTCGGTGTACATAGCAAGAAGAGCAAGGATTCCCTACAATTTATCGACGAAAACCCAAGAAGTCTATAATTCAGTAGCCTGCAATGATTTCCTGGTATGGTGAAAATACAAGTAGGTGGTTCATATGAAAAACAATGTGCTGATTTCGAATACACCAACCGTTTTGCTGTTACGCGTAAGGATTTATGTAATTAGATACTTTCTATACGCCTTCTACATCAATGAAGGGGCTGCCTGGCCGAGGCGGTAAAGGCGTACTCGGTTCTCCCGGGAGGACGCGGGTTCGAATCTCCGTCAGGAAGTCGTAAAATTAAAGAAATGAGATTTCCACTTCCTGAGGTGCATATGGCCCTGAGGTTCACTCAGCCTACAGCAAAAATGAGTACAAGGTTAATTCCTGGGGGCAAAGGCCGCCGGGTGTAGAGCTAACCACTCTACCCCATCAAGTGCCGGGGTTACGAATAGTGGAAGCCTTTACCTTCCACCACTCCCAGGGCCGTCATGGCCTGTATGGAGATGACTTTGCTTTGCTTTGCTATATCAATGACCGAGATTTAATGTAAATTTTTAACAGGCATCAAAATACGTGAACAACGCTAATATTAGTGTGTATAATTCAGTGAAAAAGGCATAAATGCTTTATCACGTACCATTTACGAGGTATCAGTAAAAAGGATATCCTAAATTTCTTTTATGATGCAAATTTATGGGGATAGGGAAATAATTTTTTCACATACAAAAAATTGCCGGACGTAACAGTTGATGGAATACATAATATTAGGACTTGCTATGTGGAAAAAATACTACGGGGGTAAGAAACCCCCAGCACCCTTATACGTAAATAAAATGCAGCCTCACTTTCAAGTTACACTGGATTTTTTGAATGCTTTGTACACTTTATAGTGTGTTACATAATAACAAATAGAATAAACGAACCTACGCAGAAAATATTTTCGTGAAACAAAACAGCCGTTTCACACTCAGTTCTTCATTTTTTGGCCGACCATGTATTTAAAAATTCTCGGAGAGATGGGTGAGTAGACAACGCAATACCAACACAGTGATCAGTAGCGTTTACTGAGAGCTACCAAGGCTCTCAGTGGAGCCCTAACCTCAAATGAGAACGATGTAAACTGAAGCACATTATATTGTAAGCATCTGGCGCATTGTTCCATTTATAAAACTTTAACGCAATGAGATAAAACGTCGCTTCCATTTCTGAGTGCAAGGCATCGGAGAAAGATATTGCAGCCCAGGCAATGCGCCCCCCTCCCCTCGCCTAACCTCGCACGGCTGGCTGATGAATGACCGATCGGTGCGGGGACCGGGGGGGATAGGTTTGCTAGGCTTCGCTTCGTCAGATCGCCACTGCTAACGAAAGAGAGATAGCTCAAAGACTCGAAGTTCTCCGGAAGTTTCCGAATTGTCAAGCGTTCCGCATCGTATACACTTTCTCACCTCATACTTCTGACTTAATTATACAGATAACAGAGTGCTGGTATTTCATTCCCTTTTGCTTTTACATTCTTGTAGTAAGACACTGCAGGGTTAGTGTTATAGAATAACTAGCTGATGTACCCGTGCTTCGCTACGGAATTCTAAACTGTAGGCTATACAGAATTCTAGGTTAGGTAGTGTAAACGTTGTGAGCAAGATTGTATTAAGTTGCATAGCTCTTAACTTTGCCCTAGAAACACGACGGGGAAGTCAGCAACGTCTTTCCTCATATGAAGACTGGGTTAGGGAATTTTCATTGTAGTGGTAGGCCAGCTTGGCTACCGTCAGTCACAATCAGGTTGGGGAGTTTTCATTATAATGGCAGACACTCACTCTCTGCCTGCCTTTATAGATTCTCAGAAAGACTCTCTTAGCGGTTTTTTCAACTGAAATGAACATGGGTCATTACAATGACGTCAGTAGGAATGGCGCGATTCAAAGCAATGCTTTCATATGAAATACTCGATCAAATGAAAAACCACACATTTTCTCACTTTTAACGAACAGTACTATGCTGCCGAACTAACAGTCCAAAGCTACAGAGCTGGAATGACCAAAACGCAGACATCCGTGATCCGTGAACAGTCTTCGTCTTTTTTCCGGCGGGGGGATTCGAATAGTGGATAGTCCCGGGGCAAAAACTATGCCCGTTTACTTATGTTTCCTGGGAGTACCCGATGAGTCGGAAAATTTCAATTCACTACACTGGCGGGGGAAAGAACTATCTGACGTGGAGGCAATTTTTCCTCCAAGCCAGAGAATAAAATTAATGTACATTTAATAAAAGTGAAGAGGAAGAAGCTTTTCTTAAGAAACGGCTCATTTCAGGGTTGAATTTTGAGTTATTTAGTGTGTGGTACTTCAATTTGGAAAAGGCCTAAATTGTAATTCTAGACCAGTTCATACTACTACTCCTACAACTACTAACTGATCCTCTGACTTAAGTGCGCACACTGCTCATTCAAAACAGCGCGTCAGAGTAGGTATCGAATAGCTGGCATACTATGATGAACCAGTGTGTTACGTACCAGCAGTATCAGAAAATGTATGAACCAGAGGATTGGCATGCTAAAGAAGAAAGTTATCTAACTCCTCAGCTATTTCCCGCCATTATTCAGTTAGGCTGTTATACTCGGTACGCAGCAGTAATCCCATCTATCGGAGTTGAATGTCAGCATAAGAGGCAAAGAACATTACAACAAACAACGGCCAGTGTAATGTTATTGTTGATCAATGTTACGCGCTTTCGATATTGTAGGCCTTCACATTATTAATTGTCTTCCGGTTCTGAAATACCACTCTTATCATAGTCGGTACGGTAAAACTGAATAAAACATAAATGATCGGAAATTGTATTCTCTATAACTTTTGTTATGTAGTACTTTTCCATAGGACGAAGAACATACGTATTTAAAAATTAAATTTTAGGTGCCTTCCAGTAAACTACCATTTCACCCAGGGTGAATAACATTGTTTATAGCTTAAACTGTAGTTTCTTATTCCCCGACTCTATACACCGATTTTCAATAAATTCTGTCTACCCATTTTGTCGGTACTCGGCGTTGATATGGACTTAGCAACAAAAATCCAAATTCATGAATATCTGTGTTATCATAGCCGGTACGGTAAAAATGCTTAAGACGTAAATGATCAGAAATTAAATTCTATATAACTTTAGTTATGTAGTATTTATCGATATGACCACTAATAATATAAATATTTGAGAATTGAAGTTTAGGCCTTCCCCTAAACTACCATTTCACTCAGCGTGAATAAAATGATTTATAGCCTAGATTGTAGCGGCTCGCCCCCGGACTTTACATACCGATTTTTATTAAATACACTTCAGCCGTTTCCTCGTGATGCGTGTACATACATACATACAGACAGACAGACAGACAGACAGAAATTACGGAAAAGTAAAAACTGCATTTTCTTGTTACTGTTGACATGATCGATACAGAAATACAATTATTTTCAAATTCTGAGCAATGTACAGACAAAACTCTTATTTTATATATATAGATATAGCTTCCTTTTTATAGGTAGATCTGCTCAAATGCAATGCACTCTCTCAGGTTTAGTGTTCTTTTTGATTGGTTGGAATCAAACCTGTGATCAAAGAGTCGGACACCACCACTGATCTCCAGAGAAAGCTAATAAACCAGTGAATAATGGGTACTACTACTGGTATAATAATTTATAATTTCGTGTGGCTATTCCTAGCCGAGTGAAGCCCTTGTAAGGCAGACCCTCCGATGAGGGTGGGCGGCATCTGCCATACTGTATGTAGGTAACTGCGTGTTATTGTGGTGGAGGATAGTGTTATGTGTGGTGTGTGAGTTGCAAGGTTGTTGGGGACAGCACAAACACCCAGCCCACGGACCATTGGAATTAACCAATGAAGGTTAAAATCCCCGACCTGGCCGGGAATCGAACCCGGGACCCTCTGAACCGAAGGCCAGTACTCTGACCATTCAGCCAACGAGTCGGACACTACTACTGGTAATGCTGTAAAATTCAAAAATTTAATTTAATAATAATAATAATAATAATAATAATAATAATAATAATAATAATAATAATAGTAATAATAATAATTGCAGTCGCTTAAGTGCGGCCAGTATCCAGTATTCGGGAGATAGGTTCGAACCCCACTGTCGGCAGCCCTGAAGATGGTTTTCCGTGGTTTCCCATTTTCACACCAGGCCACGGCCGCTTCCTTCCAACTTCTAGCTCTTCCTTGTCCCATCGTCTCCATAAGACCTATCCGTGTCGGTGTGACGTAAAGCAACTAGCAAATAATAATAATAATAATAATAATAATAATAATAATAATAATAATAATAATAATAATAATAATAATAATAATAATAATAATAATAATAATAATAATTGTTCATGTCATCTGCATAGGCTCGGTAGTGACCTGATGAGCAGCCAGGGGAATTAAGAGTACGAGGGGGTTGATTCTGAGAATTGAACCGGGCCCATCGGACCACATGCAAGCATTCTATCCATTTCGCCACAAAGCCGGACCTTCATTTGCTAAACCTTAGGCTACCATCTCCCCTGATCAGGCGTTGATTTTTGACTGTAGCAGAGGCCAGGGCAACACAGCAGGTTGCTCCGTTGGTTATTGGCTGCAGCTCATGTTGCTTAGGGCTTGGCATTCACTAAACCAACTATCGAAAAGGCTAGTGGTAGCCCACGCCTTGATCTCAGCATACGCCACTCACGGTGATGGGAAGTAACAAATCTGTCAACGTTGATAGAACTGATGGGAAGAGTACCAAAACACGTCAGCTCATAAAAATATCTGAGGAAAGAAAAGATAAACACAGCCCTTAGGTAAATGTATCCTAGCGTAATACCACCAGAGTCTTCAGTTGGCTTTCCTTTCTCTTTGTTGTCGGAGTGTAATACGAGTATTCCATGATTGTTAAGTGTCCCTTGGTATTGTTTATAGTGATATGTTAATATAATATGGATTCAGGCTCTGCACCACCAAGAAGACGGTGTGTGAACAAACTTAGCTATTTCTGTTATGTATGTGATTCATATTTGTTATGGAAGTGGAAAAATAAAATTACACCCGTTATTAAGAAAGAGTATCTTGCATATTAGAAAATTAAACGTGGGGATCAAGACAAAACGTGGGTGTCGCAGACTATATATAAAACATGTTGTGAAGGATTAAGAGAGTGGTTTAGTGGAAAACAGAAATCCATGCCGTTTGGAATTCCCATGCTATGGCGTGAACGAAAAAAACATTAAGATGATTGCTGGCTGTGCAATGTATGGTGCAACTACATTAATAAGTCAAAAATTAGAAACATCCCGAAGGCTTACAGTCAGATATTAGGACCGTACCACACAGCCCAGATATTCCCGTTCCAGTGCCACTAAAGCAACTAGAGGATGTGGAAAAATCGATTTCTTCCGAGTCTACAGAACGTTTTCAACTGGATGAGAATTTCTCCCCACTCACTTCAGGAAACAAACCATACATTTTTACTAAGGCAAAGCTGAACGATTTCGTGCTGGGTTTAGGTCAACCGAGGAAGAGAGTGGGAATGCGGAAACGAGATTGGAAGAAAAGAAAATGCTGGCACCAAAAATGGTGCATGGGAGACTCTTACGTCTAATTAATACCTTTCTGAGTGAAAGAATACAGCGCGTGGTCCTTGTAGGATGCAGTTCTTCTCCCACCACCACCCTCTCTGGTACCCGCAGGGCAGTACCCTAGGTCCCCTTCGTTTTACCCTGTTTATTGAAGTCCTTATCGACACTGTTTCTCACCATTCATGTGAAATCCTTCCCTTTGTAAATGATTGTAAAACCTTCAAGCAGACCGATTCTCTCACAGATACAATCCACTTGTAAAATGCACTTGATTCACTGTCAGGCTGGTGTACTACATGGCGTCTTAAACCTCATCTCTCCGAGTGTTCCACCATTTCGTTCACACTTCGTAAATCCCCCGTTCTACATGAATATCACGTTCTGACCCAACCGATTGCAATTGTTGACAATCAAAAAGACTAAGGAGTGAATTTTGACAGTATATTGTTGTTTGTCTCGCACATAAACAGGGCCACCTCACGTGCTATGTCACTCCTTGGTTTACTCTACAGGTTTTCTGACATCACAGATGCAATTGCCCTCAGAGCATTCTACGTTTCCTGTATCTTAACGATCGTTGAATATGTCTCTCCAGTCTGGTCCATTTCTGCTTCTTCAAACCTCAACCAACCTGACCTTGTACAATCTTTTTTCTGTGCTGTCGTCAGAGCCAGGGTCCCTGCATATCACAACTTAAGCACTATCCAAGTGCTTGAGAAACTGAAACTCAAGATTCTTTCTGCTCGGAAGAAAGTAGCCGACCTAAAGCTGCTATACAAAGTAGCTAATGGTGCATTTAGATGTATTTCCTCTCCACGTCCCATCCCGTAGTACCAGAATGAAGCCCCTATTCCATATTTGTTACTCCCGGCTTTCTCTCTCCCAAATGTCCTTTTCTGCACGTATTCCAGCAATGTTTAATACCTTATCTATCAACAAGAACCCAGACATCTTCGTAATGTTTCCTTCCTTCTTTCATGATAGTCCTGGCCAGAGAGAAGGCGTTACCTTCTAGGTGGCTTGCCCCTTCCCTTCGGGAAGGGGAATGAAAACTTCCCCCTTGGTCATGATATTTCTCATATAACTTAATTTTCCTTCTTGGTCTTTCCTGTTCTGCTCCTGCATTTACTGTAAATGTATTTTCCTTTTTTAATGTCGTTGTTTATGTAAATATGTATTATATATGATTGTACAGATTTTAGTATGTATATTTGTGTCCTTTGTAAATATTTATATATCTTCCATTTTAGATTGATATCTATTGTACATAGCTCGGATCTTTGTAATTCGGCAGTATTCTGTTGCTGATCCTCAATAAATAAATAAATAAATAAATAAATAAATAAATAAATAAATAAATAAATAAATAAATAAATAAATAAATAAATAAATAAATAAATAAATAAATAAATAAATAAATAAATAAAAGTGGTATGTGCTTTGAGTATTTAAACCAAATGTTTCCAGTCTTGCCAAAAGCTAACTTTTATGACATTAGTTTTGTTTACTGTCAGAAAGCCGGATTCCAGCATTGAATTCAGTGTGTTAAAATTACTTACAATCAATCACCTATAAAATCTCTGACCTGAGATTTTTTTATATTTCTGGCGAGTTATTTACAGTCATCTACTAAATCATTTTGCTATCATTAAGGTGTGTCAAAATTTAGTGAAATGTGGTGATCAAAATCGTGATATTAAGGAAAATGATGCGGATGTTGTTAAAATTCCTTAAGTGATAAGAGAAATTGGAAAGCAGATCTGAAATCAGCACATAAGTTTTATTAACGTACATTTATAGAATAATTATTTTGCACATCTTTAATTCATTTCAAATTTAGTGAAATGTGATCAAAATCATGATATTAAAGGAAATGATGAGGCTACTGTGAAAATTCCTTACGTGATACGGAAAAACGGAAAGCAGATCAGAATTGGGAGTATTATTTTACAGGCTAGTGAATCAATGTTTACACAATATATATATATCTGTCCGTTGATTTTATATTGATTTTGATTTAAAGAAGAAATATTTCCTGCGACACGACACGCGATTTCAGCGCTGTTGACACTTACTCCCGGTATTCCCGCCAAGGCCTGATTCAACGCTGAATTTTTCATAAGCAGATGAAACAGTGACGGTTTATAGTAACTTCTGTTCTTCTATCTGAGTGTAAAATGCCATAGAGATCACTATTTTTTAGAGAACAGATATTGATAATTATCAGTGCGATTCATTGTTTTTTCTAAGCGTAGGTGAAAAAGTGTATTACAAGAGGTCCAGCATTCATTATGAGGAAATACCACAGGATCTCAGAAATAAGGAAAGATACATGCATTGGGGAAATAAATTAAACTAGTAAATACCATATATATATACAAGGACAATGGCTTGGGCACTAGCTGCGAAGAGGTTTGTTGATGGACGCCTTAGGTGGAATAATAGAGTGGAAGAGAACGGAAAACTTATCAGTTGATAGACATTGTCAAGAGAACAAGAATCTACCTAAAAACTAAGAGAACTACTGAGGGTAGGAATGCATGAAGAGATGATGTGTGAAGTCCTGCCTCAGAACAGTTTGTATTTAAATGCATTGAAACTTTTCTTTCTATAATTGAATCGTGGAAAAACGTATTAAACACCCCCATAATATTACAGTTCAAAACTGGGATAGTGATGAACACCCTGATGATAATATCATTTCTATAGAACCTGTTATAATTAACATGGATTCGGGGGGTGACATCAGCAGTAAGCTACTTGTCTGAAGAAATATAGAAATAGAATTTGCAGAACTATTCTTCAAGTATATAAATAACAATGACAGTGACGATATCTGAAACACACATTTTTTGAACAGAACAAGGACAGTTAATGATAACGTTTTAGTTATTTATCATAAGGCAGCTCACCATTTCTTAAACTTGTCATTCGAGGTCCAAAACCTAATTGCAAAAATTGCGATGGCAATAGGTTCGAGTTGAAAGATTTGAAAAATGTTACTCTCTTTTTAAAGAGAATTAGTGAAACGCTTCGCTAACAATAGTGTGCCTAACGGAAGGAAATCTAACCAGATCAACAACGTGCTCTCTGTACAGGCTCCAGTGCTGGCGTGTTCCCCAGGTGGCACTCACTTAATGTCTCTGCCAAGTAATATTCGACATAAAACCAAAGAATAGGTGTACGTTTTCTGCAATTATTGATTATGGAAACAGTAATTGTGGTATTAGTGAGGATGTTAAGCACACCTTCGTCTGAGTTCGCAATACTGAGAAACCCATTCTACATTTTAAGCAACAGTGATACAAGTCTGCAATCTTGAAAACTGGTTAAGAGCATATAGGGATGAAAATGTCGTATGACTTTTTTTAGTGCCGGGATATCCCAGGACGGGTTCGGCTCGCCAGGTGCAGGTCTTTCTATTTGACTCTCGTAGGTGACCTGCACGTCGTGATGAGGATGAAATGATGATGAAGACAACACATACACCCAGCCCCGTGTCAGTGGAATTAACCAATTAAGGTTAAAATCCCCGACCCGGCCGGGAATCGAACCCGGGACCCTCTGAACCGAAGGCTAGTACTCTGACCGTTCAGCCAACGAGTCATATAGGGATATTATACATTAAGTTTTTATTGTGATCTGAGGTCGTGTCTTTATTTTGCGGAATTTTTTAAGTCAAGATTTGTTCGTAGAAGACCGAAAGAGAGGTTCCTCCCTTCATTCCGATTAAATAACTAAACCTCTGACCATGTAGAGAGATATCTTATACCATATCTTATATCATCCTTCCGCGTAGAAAGAATGCAGAAAGAAAATTGCATATCATGAACAAATTGAGCGAGTACAAGGAAGGTAGTACACAGTATCGTCATAGGCTGACATGTGACCCATTTGCGTTTGATTGCTTGCAGAGAAGTGCCACTAGGGGGCGTACATATCCATCTGTAATAAAATTCAGACATTCAAGACACCGAATAAGGCCTTAGTAGCAGTATGAGCAACGGAACTAGGTTGAGCATATCCTGATGGCACTTTCGATGAGTTTGAGAGATGTTGGAACGTTGAACTAAGAGAGGCTGGTTGGTGCACTGCTTGCCACTTGAGCCGTTTTGCTTACACTGTGCGTCGATGTTGGACGCTGTGGGAACGCGAGGGCACAACACACGCCGAGGAAGCTTGCGTGGACCCGCACGGACCACCAGTATCACCATGCGACAGGCTGTAAGCACTCCACGGCCGTCGCTGCGCACCATCCACAGACATATCACGGCATCTGGATAAACTCCATTATCATATCCAGATGGCTAGCACAACGTCCATTAACGACGTGTACCATTACGACTTGAGCTTCGCTGAACACATTTGAACTTCTGCCAGGAACAAGCAGCATGGCAACTTGCGAACTGGTGACGCGTGTTGTTCAGCGACGCCTGACGGCTCTGTATGGATACGGATGACCGCCGAATTCGAGTCTGGATATGTCCTGGCCAGCGCAATGATCCACGCTTTATTGCAGCGTGGTACACCTCCCCAACCACACTGTCTACAATGTAAAAAATATTTGGGATCAGATTGGACGGCAACTACGGCATATCTGGAGGGTCAGTTACGCCAGCTGTGGCAGAATCTTCCTCAAGAGAACATCGGAATCCTGAATGCCTACGTGTCCGGTCGTATCGCCATCTGGCTTTGTGCTACGTGTTAGTGTTGGCTACTGAGTGTTTGATTCGAAGCAGTGCATCAATTCATTCAAGTGTCCGAGTGAATCGATTCAAAGGAACGGCGAGCTCACGGCACATAATTCAGTTGACTCGCAGCAGACAGTGTTGAGTGGCTCACTCACGATGAGACACAACACACACAAGGTTCATTATCGGCACCAGGCAAATGCTGGGGCCGACCTTAATTAAGGCCACGGCCGCTTCCTTCCCACTCCCAGCCCTTCCTTGTCCCATCGTCGCCATAAGACCTATCTGTGTCGGTGCAACGCAAAGCAACTAGCAAAAAAATTAGCATTATCGGCACACTCGGCATTGGCGGGGAGCCGAACTTCCGCTGCTGGGTAGACATACAGAGCCATAGTACACTGAAAAAATCGTACGCAACAACGGCTCACAGTGAGACACAACACACACACACGGTTCATATCGGCACAGTGGACATAGGCGGCGATCCGAACTTCCGCTGCAGCGAGACATACAGAGCCTTGGCACACTAAAAGAATCGTACGCTGAGACACTCATTTGCATTCACTGCCCTCTTCTTACAGGGAGGTTTAAATAATATATGGATTCATTTGCAGTGTTAAAAAGGTAGTCAAAACATAAATCCAAAGGAACTAGCTAGTAAATTGGTAGGCTATTAGGTTCTTCTATTTATTAATTTAATGAATCAGTATTATAACTTAGTTGACATTCGACAATTAATTCAACTCAACTCTCTAGGCTACCTTATGACTATAAGTCATACTCGCGACCACTCGAAATTGTCTGTTTTATATTGGGAAAGACCGCTCAGTATTTCCTCAGTTCGTATGTCACATCATTGCACAAGACTTCCATAATCGTATCACGAGATCACCGGTGTACGTGGACAGTGGGTAAGTGAGCCAACTGACGCAATAACTTAAATAAAAAGATGTTGAATCAGAAAACCACAGGGCTACTCTGCATATCGGGCAGCCTATACAAAATGTGACGATTTAAAAAATCCTCTACTGATAGAAAGACACATATTTTCAAAGATGACCGAGCGAGTTGGCCATGCAGTTAGAGTCGCGTACCTATGAGCTTGCATTCGGGGGATGGTGGGTTCGAATCCTACCGTCGACAGCCGTTAAGATGGCTTTCCGTGGTTTCCTATTTTCACACCAGGCAAATGCTGATGTTGTACCTCAATGAATGCCATCGTCGCCAAAAGGCCTAACTGTATCGGTGCGAGGTAAAGCAACTCATTTGACTTATATTTAATATGTAGGCTACTTATTGCGAACACAGTTATTTTACATCTAATTCTGTATATAAAATAGAGTTGTGACTTTCAGAGAACTGAGGGAAAAGCATAAGTTAGTGTATAAAATTTGAATTATGTCAGTTTTCTTCTTCTTCTATTATTATTTTTATTATTAACTACCTAATTTTTGTACTGTAATATAACGAGCATGTACAGAACCGCGTAAGTGTCCATTTCTTCCTGCATTTCATTTTTAACTTTCCCACCTGGGCGACTGCTCTAAATGCAGATCACTGATCTGATGACTGATGATTGTGCGTACAGATATGTGTTCATCTAATTTTATATACTTATTTAATAGAGTTGTCACTGTGGGGGAAAGGCTTTGTAACATCAAAATTTGATGCGAAGAGATGACTGCCAGGATAAACCTGAATCTGAAAGCTAGATGACGCGTAGAAAAGCAGTTCATAGAATGAATACCAGATGGCAGCAGCAAACTTCGAATGTTGTTGCTGCATTCTTATCAGTAGACTATACACATATGTAATTGGAACGGTGACTCTAATGTGCCGCGAATCGGATCACTGTATCGATTCAGTAACGTGAACGGAATCAAATGAATCGATTCAGTAAAGTGAATCAAACATCCCATCACTACTACATGTGGTTCAACGTTGTACTATAGTAGGTGCATCTTGCAAGTGCTTTTTATCCTGCAGTAAATGCTTGGTGTGTTAGAATGTTTCGACGTGTTTTAAACTATCATATCTTGTGCTTGTTCCCACTCAGGTGACTCTGCGATGGCACTTTCATTGTGTATATATCTTTCCAAATGAACGTACATTTCAGTATCCTGATGAATGTCAACCACGACAACAGCAACAACAACAACAATGCATGTCAGTAAGGTGGTGATTCGAAATTCGTTATTTTGATTTGCATGTTCTCCCACGTTACCTGAAGAGACACGCTCGGCTATGTGGTTCTCTTCAGTTATAGGCATGGTCATGCTAAACAGCAAAGGTCCATTTCATTACCATTTCGTCTCTCAAAATTGCGAGGTCATGTATTGATTTAGCGCTTCCATGTTTTATGTGGTCTTTACGATCTAAATGGCGGGGGCTGCATTAGCTCGAAAAGCTTTACGTGTTTTGTGTGCAGAATATTACTGCTCCCCTCCAAATTATATTTCTACGTATTCGATAGCAGTCAGTTCTGTGTACTGAGAATACTAATATTAAATACATTAAAAATTCTGTTTCATTATTACAAAATATCACATGTATTTTATAAAATTCTAAATATTTGCTTTACAAATCAGTACATCACTCCGATATAGCATTAAACGAGAGCTGGTAGGCATGTGGAGCAGCGTCGAACCATTCATCCGTTCTACTGAATCATCTGGAGGTTTTGGACTTACCTAACGCCGATGAAACCTGACTACTACTAAATCCCCAAAGATAGGGAGGGCCAGATTCTATGAAAACTTGCTGAATTTCCTAACGAGATGATTTTTCCTTCTTTGATATCGCTGAATTAAAACGCTCAAAAATCACTGCTTTTCTAGACCAGGGATGCACAAAAAAATTGCAGGATACGAAGCACAATACAGGGCTGTCTTATAATCCCTGCTTCCTGTCAGGCTGAACATTCCAAACCTACTGTAGTAAAATAGACGTTTGCAATGGACAAGTGAGCCCGGATTCGTGGCTAAATGATTGGCATGTTGACCTTTGGCCAGAGGGGTCCTAGGTTCGTTTTCCAGCCGGATCGGGGATTTTAACCTTAAATGGTTAATTCCTATGTCTTGGAGGCTATGCCGGCTTAAACATTGTAATTCATCATTGATACGGCCTCATCCTCATTGACTTGCAGGGCGTGTATAGGACGTCAACTAGAAGGACCTGCACCAGGCCTCCCCGAAGGCCACACGGCATTAAACAAAGACAAGTGTGGTGATCTTGCATAAAAGCAGTGAAAAAACTCTAATATTTGTGAGTTATTATTTATGTACGTGATTTTTCGTGTTCAATTTTAGACACCTTACTATTGAACCCATGACCTTTGTGCCCTAAGAATTTTAAGTATGAAAAGTTACTACATTTCTGAACATTTCTTGATATCACGGGAGTTACACGTGGCAAGGAGGTAGCTACTTTCCGTCCCACGCTCTGAGACGTGACGTCATCCCCACGTGTCGGCAGTGGAAGGATACAGAAGAAGGTTTATGTTGAATAAATACAATTAAATGAAAGAATTAGTGGTGAATGCTATATATAATGATGATCCTGTATTTATCTATAAGACAATTGGTCTTTAGCAAGACAGATTTGAGACTCCTAAGCCATTTCGGTGGATTATTTCAGAAGGGCGCGCGTGTCTAGCGTCCCCACGCGAAGTTGACAGAAAATAGTGCCTATCAAATGAGGTCATTTAATCAGTTAAATTAATAAGTATAAATTTTAAATGTTCAGGATCACTACTGCTAGTGAGTTAACAAATATATGGTTACATCCAAAACTCTTTTAAATACGGTTCATTTAAGTCGAAGAAGTTACGAAAATTTTCTTGGCGGCAAAGGGAAAATGCCTGGAGAGAGGGGTAATGGCTATAAATGTAGAAGGGACGCCATGTTGAAACCCCTGCATTGTGTTATTGAATCTTGAGCGAGAGAGTTAGACTGGTCTGTAAATCAAGCGACAGTAAGTGGACTAAGTCCGACGAACAGATTTTGGCCGATGTGGCTGGTGACTTAAATCCAAGTGGATTTCGTTTGATAAAAAAGACGGTCAAGATACCGCATAAGTATTAGAAAGTTGTAATTATTTTTTGTGTTGTAAAAGTAATTCGTGTGCGGGCAGTAACTACCATCAGTCGAGTGCGATCAACGGAGACACGTGTGAAGGGCATTTATTTTTTAATGTTTTATTTCCAGGAAAAACAAATAAATATTATGATGTACAGCCAGAAATGTAAAATGGCTAGATAAGCGACGGAAGGTCGCGGGTGAGCGGAAAGATGGAATCCGACGTAAACCAAAAGTAGGTGCCTTGCCATCTTACCACCTACTATATCTTGTTTTGTGATGTCCAACTTATGTGCATTTGAAATGGGTTTTTATGACGCAGTTGGTCACCCATAAGTTTCTTTTTTGGCGAATGTCAAAAATATGACGAAAGGTCATTTGTTTTATTTTCTGCTTGGATAAATTTTAAAATATTGCGAGTGCCGTGTGACATGTAAAAGTTATTAGTGAGGGTTTCGAAATGGTATCACGTCCAGAGTAGATCGTCATTTCCGTGAATTTATTGTCTATACTTTTGTGATGTTAAATTAAGATAATTTTATCTGACGTAAAATTTTTCTGTTTGAATTTTGACGTAAATGATGTAAGAAATCCATGGTTACCCATTTTCAGTCGAGTGGAAGCGCGCTGTCGGGTTGAGAAATGTAGAGTGGTGAATTTTGTCACGAAGTGGAACGTTATTCTATGTCCATTTAAATTGTGTCTGACTGATAATATAAAATATTAGAATTTTGACAGTCATTTTGTGAAAATCCAGTTTGGAAATTACGAGATCATTATGCGAAGTATTAATTATTAATGTATTTGTGCGTATTATGCGTCGTGGATTCTAAGTACTTTTATTCCAGTTTTCTGTCAGTGAGAGCCGTCGAGTTGAGGCAAGAGTTAGATCTACCGTATGAGTTGAGATAGGATTTGTGAATGAGGTGATTGGAAGCCTGTAAATGTACCGGGATATGTATAAGCCCGAGGAAGATTTTGTGTAATGTTTGGGATGGAATGTAGAACTAGAGAATGCACGCCGGTATTAATTTGCGACGTGTACAATTATTGTAGGGCATTTTGAAATATATCTATGTGCATTTTCTTGGTCAGAAATATCGTATTTGTTTAATTACGTCGGCGAAGTTAAAGGTGTCATTCTTAGAAGCCAGTCAGGCAAGACGAAAACAGATGTTTCATATCACAGCGGAGTGGGGGTCGTGTTTCAATGCCGTCAGCTGATAGGAGCTCGCAGCTCGAATATAACGGAACGTGCAGAGTGTGTTACGCATTGAAACGAGATTGCATTTCTTGGCAGTGGATAAAATTAACTGTTGGATCTACTTGAAATGTTCATCCGGGAATAACGCGTAGATTATTAGATACTGTGCATTTGTTTAATTGAGATTGTAATGTATATCCGAAACCCTAAAGTTAGAGTATAATGAGTAAGGTTAGCCAATTTCAGGGTTGTCCAAAATACAGAGCGGTGGTAATGATGATTGTTTTGTTTGTGAGGGGCGCACAATACTTCACAGTAATGTTATGACAAGATATGACATCTTAATCGGTTTACATTGTACGGAGAGTTACTTATGGGTTTGTGCTTAATTATCAGGGTTATCCAAGTAGTAGTAATGGTTAGTATTAGATTAAATTAAAGTGTGATGTCACGTTACAAGATAAATACTGGAAATAAGTGATGTAATGTTTTCAGCTACAGGGATAAACAACCGACGGTATGCATCCAACATGATTAAAAATGAATTACGTCAAGACTTGTGTAGGGACTTGTGAAAGAAACCATTCGTCCGCGGAGATAGAATTTGTTGTTCATTAGGATTTTCATTAAATCATTTAAATTTATTTAATTATTAAATTCAGTGGAAAACGTATTTTGAAATAACTGTAAATCAAGCGAATAACTTGAAGATGCATTCTCGAAATCTTAGTTTATTTTCTGGGGAATATGTAAATGTTAACGTAACGATTAAGGGGACATATCCGAAGGTAATAGATTTTACTGCCACAAAGTATTGTGAGAATTGTCGTTGTTGCATTATTTGACTTTGATTGATGGAGCAGTAAATGTGCTGGGGTTAGTAAAGTGGAAACTTTGGTCGTCAACCGATGTAAATTGTGTTTAGCCTTCAGTTTAGAAATTTGGACGGTCATGGGGTCATCAACCTCAGCGACTTAGAGTAGGGCCATATGCCACCGTAGCATCATTTTCCTTGCGGTCATCATCCACAATGACTTTAAAGTAACTCAGAAGTTTAGATGTCGGTCCATGACATAGTCGCAGGTCACATCGATTCAATTAAGGGTCCATGCCGTATAACCACTGTGTGGCACACACCGATTGGACTGCCTTAATTATACCCAGAGTCCAGAGTTCGTGTTACGAGGACTGGACCATAAAGAATCACTATGATGGTACACGTAGTCTCACATGGAAGCCGAATTTAAGGATTTCCAGACTTTCCTTTCTTTAATTAATAATTGAGACAATGGTTTCTAATAAGGATGCCCATCAGGCAGTTATGTCAAAGGCTCACACCAGTGTTCTGACCCTATGTGTAAAATGATTGTGGTGTCCAGTGGACACGATTGTATCCCAATGATACTGATGATAAATGATTAATTCTTCAGAAATTATATGAATAAATAGGAATATTTTTTTTTGCTAGGGGCTTTACGTCGCGCCGACACAGATAGGTCTTATGGCGACGATGGGATAGGAAAGGCCTAGGAGTTGGAAGGAAGCGGCCGTGGCCTTAATTAAGGTACAGCCCCAGCATTTGCCTGGTGTGAAAATGGGAAACCACGGAAAACCATTTTCAGGGCAGCCGATAGTGGGATTCGAACCTACTATCTCCCGGATGCAAGCTCACAGCCGCGCACCTCTACGCGCACGGCCAACTCGCCCGGTAGGAATATTTTAAACAGACCTTTCATTTGAGTAGATAGATTAGGATTACTGAACCCTACCTTTACCTCAGCAAGTGAAGAAGAACCCGATACGACCCAAGAGACAGATCTCATGAAATTTTGCTCATAGGTAAGGAAGGTAGGTATCCTTCAGTTTGGACCAAAGGGTTCACTATGTTCAACTTAAAAAGATAGGAGGGTATACTTGACTAATATAATTGATTCTCGTTCCTACAGTTAGAGGTAGCTCTTACCAGCTTTAGAGGTAGCTCTTACCAGATGACGTCCTAATACAAAATAAGACACAATTACCGCTAAACAAATGAAAATATACATAATGACGAAGCTATCACATTTCAGTTTTCTCGCAAGTTGTCTTACATCGCACTGACACAGAGAAGTTTTACGGCGACGATGGGATGAGAAGGGGCTAGTAGTAGGAAGGAAACAGTCGTGGCCTTAAGTAAAGCACAGCCCCAAAATTCACATGGTGTAAAAATGTGAAACCACGGAAAACCACCTTCAGGGCTGCCGACAGTGGGTTTCGAACCCACTATCTCCTGAATACAAGCTCACAGCTGCGCGTCCCCAACCGCACGGCTAACTTGCTCGGTAAATTCAGTATTGACACACTAACTGTGGAACATAGCGTACTAGTGAAGTCTGCGATAAAATGTTAGTCTTTCTGTAAGTTACTTTTCGCTAATGGTTCATCATATGGTGTGAGAGTATAGGTTTCGATTGCCTGTCATAAATTCGAAAAAGTTAGGAACTAATTTTCCACTTCCAGAGAGGAACATAGCCTTGGGGTTGACTCACTGTATACCAGAAAGTAATACCAGGATAGTTCTTCTTTCTTGCTCTCTTTCTTAATATGTTTACCTTCCAGGGTTAGGTTTTCCCTCGGACTCAGCGAGGGATCCCACCTCTACCGCCTCAAGGGCAGTTCCTGGAGCGCGAGACATTAGGTCGGGGGATACAACTGATGAGAATGATCAGTACCACGTCGAGGCGGCCTCACCTGCTATGCTGAACAGGGGCCTTGTGGAGGGAAGGGAAAATTCGATGGGATAGACAAGAAGGAGGGAAGGAAGCGGCCGTGGCCTTAAGCTAGGTACCGTCCCAGCATTTGCCTGGAGGAGAAGTTGAAAATCACGGGAAAACCACTTCCAGGATGGCTGAGGTGGGAATCGAACGCACTTCTACTCATTTGACCTCCCGAGGCTGAGTGGACCTCGTTCCACCCCTCGTACCACTTTTCAAATTTCGTGGCAGAGCCAGGAATCGAACCCGGGCCTCTAGGGATGCCAGATAATCGCACTAACCACTACACCACAGAGGCGGACACCAGGGTTATTCATGGGGGCAAATGTAGTCAGGCAAGGAGCTAACCACTTTATCCCACTTAATGTCGAGATTTCGGATATTGGAAGCGTTGACTTGCCATTGCTTCATGGTTCTTCCTGTCATGTACAGAGAAAGCATTGCATCCTTCGCTCACGGTCAGTCTTGTTAGCTTATCTGGTTCGGTAACTATCACATTACTCTGGTTTGGTACCTACATTAATTCGTACGTACGCCACCAGGAAACGAAATACAGTAAAAGAACGTCTCGAATGAGATGAATGATAAATAAAATAATAGCATGTGGCTCTGATTAAAAAATGGGACAGTCAAGAGCGTCATGCTGTGGAATTATTCGTCGAATATCTCAGGTGTACGTCATCATCACGGAATGGACTGTAGACTTCAGGCCCGTACAGTGACCCAAATTTATGTTAAACTTCGTTGGCATGCCAGAATGGTGTTGGTGAGCACATTTTGTATAGTGAACAGAGTTTTAACGATGTCGCATAACGAGCCACAGTAATACCAGAGAATTGTACAACACGATGTTGGATTCGGACTGCAGTAGCCTACTTGTTGCGCGTGTAGACGATGTGCGCAACCAGAGCGAGCAATCCAGCGAGAGCAGATGAGGTGCAGGACTGTTTGTCCGAAGCTGGGCAACGAAAACTGTTGCCACTAGGCAAACTTACACTCACACTTTACCATCGTGTAGCTCGTCTCTCGGGAAGAGTGCATCAGGGGAAACAAATGTCGAAGTGCTCTGTTCAATGATGAGAAAATACACATTCTGCCTTAATATTAATTACGGTCTTCAGCGCGTGTGACGTTGATCAGGTGAGCAACATGTGGTACAGTGTATCCGCCGACGATGACGACAAGAATAAAGACACAGGACCAGCGTGAGGAATTATTTTCTTGGCAGCCACAAATTCAATACAGTCAGTTCGATTAAGTAATTTACACCCTATTTCTTGTTGTGCTAAAGTCTGAAAATTAAGATATTGAAGCCGAAAAGAATATCTGCGCACCATTCTTTCTGCTATATATGCAGAAAACAGATTACTTGTAAGAAGAATTCATATAGGAAATAATAATAGATACCTGTAAGGAGTTTGTATATCCTTCTTAAGTATTACAATAATTAAGAATACCTTAAAACAACAATTTCCAACCGGAGTTCCATGACGCCGTGATAGGAGTTCCTTGGAAAATCACAAAATATTTGAAGAACAATCATAACTCCACCGTTGTCTTTCTATAGTGGACGCAGAGCACGAACTTCGCTGATGATTCAAAATTCAGGCTTACTGCCATTCATTGCGACGGAAAGTAGTTTGTCAGTATACCACGGCCGACTGAACGTATAGCTTACACCTTTTCAGTAAGCATACAGGCATCAGTGGGCAACAATGGGTGCATTTGGCGTTCCAATTACTCTATCTTTAAGTCAGAGCGTGCTGATTCCCATTATGAGATTATGGAAATGTTTTATGGAATGTCTTGCTTTCCTGTCGAAGTTTCGGCCAAGAATAACAGTATTGTGGTACAAGAGAAAGCCCAAATATCACGATGAACTATCACTGTCAACAGAATTAAGCATTTAAGAACGCTTCCCCTTTTTCGATGTGAAGCTTCCACGGCCTTTTAAATTTCTATTGAGTTCCTTTTCTAGGTTAATCCTGTTGTTGTTATATAAATTATGTACAGGTTTCCCATGTTTCCAACACATTGCAGTATTCTTTTTGAAGTGGGATGATGATCCTATACTCCTTCGGATGTAATCAGTCTCCCAAGGCAGTTAAAATTAACTGCATCAGGACGATTTGCAAGGACAATATTAATACAGTATTAAGAAAATTCCCTTACCTGAAATAATTTGGTGTAAATACAAAATCAATGCATTTGTTAATAACTGTTCTTGTAACTAGCCAAATTAAGTTAAAATCTTTCTGCGAAGAACATTAAATTTACAGGTTGTATGAAAACACCACGGCAGAACTTTAGGAATGGGTTCCTCATTTAAAGAGAGGACATCATGGGTCCAAAAATGCTTAATTGCTGATTTATCCGACTTTTCCTTAGCCGCCACGCTCTCCTGACATTTACCCGCGGGGGCACGCCAATTCTATCGTATATTCGACTGCTATTGATAATGGACCAACTCTTTATGTGCGCATTGTGGCAGCTTGTCAGACACCGCGTATTAAACCACGCAAGTTTGATATTGCTCGATACTCAATACGAAGGCGAGCTGAAGCCTGTATTCAGGTAGGAGGAGGTCACTTCGAACATTTCACCTGATACGTGTAAAGAATGCCTTTGCTGGCAGGACCTAGTGTTTACAGTGCACTATGTCTTTTGGTATGGGCTAGAGCAATTTTGTTACTTTCATAGATCTGTCTCTGTCTTATCCTTGGCTTTGACAATATGAAAGTGACCGAGGTATGAGTGATGCTAGTAATGCCAATCCTTATGCAGCCAGTCCCTGCTATGAATGGTGTGAGAATGTTGCTCATAGGGTCGGTTGATGTATGCATTTCAGTGGGCTTGGCAGACTGACATGTAATAGCAACTTCTGGCTCGGTGAGGAAAGCAACGGGAAACTACCTCACTCCTCATTTCCCTAGTAGGCCTCTTCAGTGATGCCTAGGCCATCTATGACAGCTGATGGCAGAGCTGTTGAGGATCCCACCAGCGGCATCGCTGACGGACTGAACATACACACACGTGAAAAGAATGTTCCAGCTGGCGTTACAGAGATATTCATTGTAACAGTGTCGAATGTGTCGCACTGCACTGACGTTGCTAAAGATCGGATAACTCTGCATAACATCGCAATTGTGCATTTCTGGACCCATGTGTCATACTCTCTTCCTTCCTCTATACTTGAAGAATCAGCTTTAGAAGTTTTTCTGTTGATTTTTCAATAATAATGCTATTGTTTTTATGTCCCACTAACTACTTTTACGGTTTTCGGAGACGTCGAGGTGCCGGAATTTAGTCCCGCAGGACTACTTTACTTGCCAGTAAATCTACCGTCACGAGGCTGACGTATTTGAGAATCTTTAAATACCAACCGGACTGAGCCACGATCGAACCTGCCAAGTTGCGGTCAGAAGGCCAGCGCCTCAACCGTCTGAGCCACTCATCTCGGCGCTGTTGAGTTTTGAGAACATTCTGTACACTGTTCCAAAATATTATTATGTATGAACTGCAAATTGGCTCGCTTATTGGTCATCACCAACTTACATTTTGCTCTAGGTTAAATCTTATGCCAGGCAGCTAGTGTTCCCCAACGAAATAAGTTATTTCTAGGGCTCCCCAAACAAAGGAGGTTTGGAAACACAGCCGTAGGACTTTATAAAAGCTGGAGTCTAGAGGATGTATATGTTGCCAACATGTACAGTACACTGCTCCACAATACACTGCCAACACATTGTTATTCCGGAAGACCATTTTCTCCAAAATACATTCGTTTTCCACGCAGACAACTCAGTTAATGACTCAAGCCTTCAAGCTCATATGAAATAAAGTATTCCTTACAAAACTAGTCCATACAGGACTCGTCGGTAGTTCTTATTAGCGTTTGTGCACATCCATAACTGATACGGTAGTATATCGATGAGCTCACATAAGTGAATTCCAGGTATAAGCAGACCTTCAACGATTATGGGATAGAAAACTGTTAGAACTAGGGAGGTGGCAGTCATAGAATGTATTAAGATACTATCTTTTTCTTTACTATTTGCTTTTCGTCGCACTGACACAGATAGTTCTTACGGCCTATGAATGAGATTGAAGCGACCAGGGTCTTAATTAAGGTATAGCAATTGCCTGGTGAGAATGGGAAACCACGAAAAGTCATGTTCATGGCTGCCGAAAGTGGCGTCCGAACCTACTATCCCTCGGATTAATATCTCACAGCTGCACGCCCCTAACCGCAACTCGCCCGGTGATACTGTCCCTTTATCTGACTGATTTGTAAATGGGAAACCAAGTAGAAACATGGTAGTGTTGCCGGTCGGAGGGTGGGGCTCGAAATCAGTATTTCGCTTTGGGGCAAAAGTAGTGAATTGAAATATTTTTGATGACACCCTGTGGGGTCATATGGCCCTAATTACCTTCCTCGTAGCATTGACATTCGCTCCTGGCGTTGCCGTATTACACTGTGAACATATTTTAACTCGGTTCCGTCAATCTATTTTTTTTTTTCCCTGTTAAGGATTTGCCTTCCTCTAAAGTCTACCTCATCCAATCGTGATTCCGCTTTCTGAAACGGGATCTGATGTGCTTCTACACATGGTCAACACGCTCAAGCTTTGTGATGAGCAGATCCGGCCCATAAGGGTGCAGGCCTGATACACATTTATAAACTCGGAATGTAAACGATCCCTTATCATAGCGACAAGAGAATGGGGCGTGGTGCTGGTGATGTAAACGACTAGTTTACATTACCCACGCAAATATTTCAGGTTTTTACATTGAGACTATGCGTATATCAACATATTTCTCCCACAGAATTAAAGACAGAGGTCTATTATAAATATTTATGGCTAAGTAAATGATTAATGATTTCGGCGACCTATAACAGTTCTAGATTGTCTTACTAGTTACTTACTAGTTCTTGAAGAATTAGAATGTGACATACTGTAAGAACTCCATAAACTTTTGCTGCTGTCCATTGCTGCGCTTATAGACCGGTGAAAGTGACTGCAGTGAACGACTTGTAAATTAGAAGTTCTGCAGTCACATTTTAAATTTAAGTAACGCTTCAGAGGTAACTTAGTTAAACTCGCTGTGAAAGTCTGGCCTTGGAAAGTTAATCAGATCTTAAATGCCATTAAGCTCCGTCGTAACATTTGTGTACGCACGAAAAAAGTCTTTTAGTTACATCAGTGGAGCAACAGGTTCATATAATTAGATTGACTATTTTGTAAAGTCCAATTCATTTGAGTGCAGATGAACTGAATACAGGCTTCATGTGCCCAGGAGGAGCATTTATAGGTTTAGATATTAATTTAATACAATTTCTAAGGGGTTAATTAAATTGGATATGAAAAGGGAGAGAACATCATTTATCCGCCGAGGGAAATTCAGAAACAAGGTAGCATTAAGAATTAAGCCAAGAGGTGCCACAGAAGGACTCCTTAAGACATTATTTCAGCTATTGGAGACGAAAAGGAAATAAAGATGTGGAAAACACAGTGAGTATGAAGAGAGAAGCTGAACTTCACTTACGGTTTCTATGGCGGCAAGAGAACGGAGTGTGTGAGATAATTTATGGGTATTTTAAAACGGTCACCAACGATGACCCGTCTCGTATAGTCGGTGCTTCAGTTGGGCTGCGAGGAGAATTCACCTCTTATATCCTCCTTGTTGTAGTAATATTTCATTAGAGTCATAGTTCTTCTTCTTATTATTATTATTCTATTATTATTATTTGTCTATCTCATTTTCTTCTCCCCGTCTGGTCATCCAGCGACTTGTACTAATTCCTATCCGCAGCGAGCATCCTGGCTTGCTGAAGTATCTTTCTCTTCCTGTCCGCTACCTTTCTAAGCACTTTCGGGCTCTCATCGGCATCCTTCCTCCATTCCTCCATATCATATGGTGTTTCAGTAGCATCGTAGGATTTGTTTCTGCTCGTTCCACCTTTAACTCTTCTCTGATCGCAGCACTCAAAGTCTGCCTGTACTAGTTATATACATTATCTTCCGAAAGCATTTCTGAGGCAGCATGGTCCAGGTTACAGCACAGTTTATGAAAGCAGGTAGGAACACCGTTGTGTAGCTTTCAGTCTTGTTTTTCTCCGAGATTTTCTTCTTCTTAAGCAGACGCAGATTCAGCTGGTAATACACATTAGTGTATAGACCTCCTCGTCTATTCTTCGGTTGCCCGTCAGCATGTGTCAAGCAATTTGCTCCATGATGCTTCCTTGCCACTCTATCAACATGTCGTTCCCTCAACCGATCTTCATCAACTTACTCTTGTTACTGCGAAAGCTTGCTGTAGCTCTTCAGAGTTGCTGTTCGTAAGCACTATGTTATTAGGGTGTACACTGAGCTCCTTCTCCTGCTACCGAACCTCGTCGTAGCTCGGAACTGCCCGATCACCTAGTCCAGGGCCTCTCAGGGTGCATGCGCCGTGCAGTGCACGGGCGCAAGGTGCAGGAGACGACTTCACTAGGTTGACCAGAGTGCAAAACCTCACTCCACTTCCCCTACACCTCTCTCACCCGTTCGGCCTGTCTTCGCCTTCTCCACCTTCCCCGCTGATTCTCCCCTCACTGCGAAATGTTTATGTGCAATGAGCGGTGACACTGTTGTATGGGACAATGTTACCAGTGTTAAAACACTTTTCTTTCAATTTGATTTGAGCAGACAATTTATCTTCTCTAGCTCTTCTTTTCCTTTATCTTTGCAATGATACCAGTTATGCCTGGAACAAGGGACTGGCTGACAGTAATTTGAGAGCCTTCTTTAAATTACAATCAGAAATAGGCCTACTCGCACGCAATCTAGTTTTCGCACAAGTCAAAGCAGGAAAAAATACCTTTCACATATGCATGTGAAACCAAACATAGAAATAATCTTTTTTTTTTTGCTAGTTGCTTTACGTCGCACCGACACAGATAGGTCTTATGGCGACGATGGGACAGGGAAGGGCTAGGAGTTGGAAGGAAGTGGCCGTGGCCTTAATTAAGGTACAGCCCCAGCATTTGCCTGGTGTGAAAATGGGAAACCACGGAAAACAATTTTCAGGGCTGCCGACAGTGGGGTTCGAACCTACGATCTCCCGAATACTGGATAGAGAAATAATCTTACCGAGCTCGATAGCTAAAGTCGCTTAAGTGCGGCCAGTATCCAGTATTCGGGAGATAGTACGTTCGAACCCCACTGTCGGCAGCCCTGGAAATGGTTTTCCGTGGTTTCCCATTTTCACACCAGGCAAATGCTGGGGCTGTACCTTAATTAAGGCCACGGCCGCTTCCTTCCCACTCCTAGACTTTCCCTGTTCCATCGTCGCCAAAAGACCTATCTGTGTCGGTGCGACGTAAAGCAACTAGCAAAAAAAAAATAAGAAAGAAATAATCTTATCTGCTTCTCGATGCAGCTTAGAAAAATCTTCCTTCGAGAAATTCTCGTAGAATTTGTGCAATGCCTTTGTATTGGAAAATAGATTTTTTTTTATTAACTTATCACATAATTATTGTGCCACGGATTAAGTATTTGGCTTTATCGTCACGACTGACAAAGAAATACGAAAGTTCCCAGTTCGATTGAAATGGACTTTCGGAAGTCTTTGCTTTCTTCAAAACAGGTTGCTCCATTATTTTGTTGTTGTCTTGCGCTTATCTATTTCACTGATAAACAAGCCGTCTATCACCGAACGCTTCCTCGCTCTCAGCCCACTACACCATCCGAGTCAAGCCGAGTTGGGCCGAGTCGAAACGATGCACAGTGCACAGCGTGTCTGCGCCTCGATTTGCACGCGTGAGATCTTGAGCGTTTGAGAGGCCCTGACCTAGTCAAAGGACACGACGAAGAGGAGTGGGATCAATCTGTCCACTTGCTTCACACCTCTGCCCATCCTGAATTATATATTCGTGTTGCTTTCCAATCTTACAGCTCCCTTCACTTTCTTGGTTAGATAAATCTGATAAAATATCCACCTGTCTGTAGTACTTCCAATGCTTTCTGTATTTTCTCTTTCGGATCCGTGTCGAATGCAGCTGTAATGCCAAGTATCACAAGATACGAGTCCTTCCACCTGATTTTCTTTTTTTTTTTGAAGGCAGGTGATGCGATTCTGGGTCTGCCGGTGTGGGCGGAAGATTGGTTGCTCTTTTTTACCTGTCCCCGCAGCCTCTTACCGCTAATCCTCGGGTACAGTCAGCTTCAATACAAGACACAAAACAGATGGCTAGGTAATTTAGACAGTCCACTTCTTGTGAATCGGAGTAATGATACTATTTGTCCATAGTACCTCTTCAATTGTTTTAATTTTCTATGGAGCTTTGTCATGCTGATAAACAGACCTAAATCACCCTCCTCTAAAATATCATCTGACAAAACACTCTGTTCTTAAACAATTAACCTAAGAAAGGAGAGAGATGAAATGGTCAGCATTGTTTCTTGAACTTCTCCTTGACTCTACTGTATATAGCTTCTGTTTATAACATAGCTGAGGAAAACTTATTTCTGTATCTATTAATTCCGAAAATACTTTTCTTATCTAACTGCCTGCAAAATAATTATTCAAACTCAAATGGTATTTGATTGTGAGTTACACAGGTGGTGGGAACTACTCTTCTGTTATTTCAAAGACGATGTGTTTATATGATATGGGTGGCAGCGAAATGTCAAGAGATTTTAGTCCGACTGTACGTCCTGAGGCTAGCATCCTGCAGCACATCACCCAGCTCGAAGCTATACTTATAGTACCACCTGACAGTGCCGTAAGAAGAAACAATACAAGCTGTGTTAGGTCGATACGCTTCACAACGAAATTTCACGCCTTTTCATTCAGTATTACAAGTACCAGTACATACTGTACAGGAATTCGTCCCCTTGAACCATACATTGCATTAAAGATTTAACACATTCTCAAAAATACTATACACTTAATAATAACAAAAGTGCTTTCATCATCTCAAGCTATTCGATACGTCGGCGTGGGGATATTTTATATTGACAAGGTTTCCATTAACGTGTCAGTAAATCTGCCGTTCGATTATTTTCCATTTAAATGTCTTTAATTACCAACTAGTCCGCCTCTGTGGTGTAGTGGTTAGTGTAAAAAGTAAACTCGTGCCCTCATCCTGAGGTGGTGCAGCTCTTTTCAGGCACATCCCCGATGGAGGTGAGCTGCATGTACCATTTCAACCACATACCAGCACTCCTGTCAATCTTAAATTTCTGGCAGTACCGGAATCGAACCCGGGCCTCCGAGGATGGCAGCTAATAACACTAACCGTTACGCTACGGAGGCGGAGAGTGGTTAGTGTGATTAGCTGCCACCTCCAGAGGTCCGGGTTCGATCACCGGCTCTACCACGAAATTTGAAAAGTGTCACGAGGGCTGGAACGAGGTCCACTCAGCCTCGTGAGTCAACTGAGTAGAGGAAGGTTCGATTCCCTCCTCAGCCTCGCTGAGTCCGAGAGAAAAGCAAATCCTGGAGGGTAAACAGATTAAGAAGAAGAAACACCAACCAACTTTGGCAGGATTAAGTTCAATAAGGGCTGATGATCTAGATGTTAGGCCCCTTTAAACAACAAGCAAACAAGAATCAATTCAACAACTTTTATCACAGGAGACGAACGTCTGGCAAACTGAGAAACATACGTAGTCTCTTAAACCTAGTTCGTAACATTCATTTAAGCACATAGCTAAGTCTTGAATCTGTGCTAGTAGTATGCATGGACGATTTATACAAAGCCCCAGTATTTTAAAAAAATGTCCAGATGTTTATAGTAATCTTTGAACGTTTTCTATTTTTGAAGAACTAGTTCCCATTGGGTATTTTTTCTACCTGTATGCCAAAATGCCATGCTGAAGTTGGTGATATCAGTTCCTATATGAAGTAATGTTGGGTAAAATTAAATCTCATCCAGAACGTCAGTGTGAATACATTTATACTTGAAATGTTTTTCCTCTTACGATACGAGATATTGTTGAGGTGTCAATCGATTACCATGACTACGATACTTTGACATTTAACCTGATGGAACAGGTCTCCGAGCACATATCCCGGCGCCGGAGGTAAGGATTAAAAACAGACTGTATATATAAGTCGTACTCAGTTATCGGATACACCATATACAGGGTGAGGCGAAATTCGCGCACTCGGGCATCGCAGCGTGACTCCTCACATGCCAGCAATAAAAAATGTCTCACAAAAGTTCGTCCTGCGAGTATATCCAGGAGAAAAAGGACGTTGACGAGTGGCAATCTGGCAACACTGTAGCTACATGTAGGGTAACTACCTCTATCAGCGCATGCCGTACAGTTGGTGTAGTGGATAGAGTTTTGGTTTGCTATGCAGGAGGTCGAGGGGTCGATCCTGGTTTGAGGCGTATGTTTTTTTATTTCGTAAATGTAGTTTAGGTCCGCCTCTGTGGTGTAGTGGTTAGCGTGATTAGCTGCCACCCCCGGAGGCCCGGGTTCGATTCCCGGCTCTGCCACGTAATTTGAAAAGTGGTACGAGGGCTGGAACGGGGTCCACTCAGCCTCGGGAGGTCAACTGAGTAGAGGTGGGTTCGATTCCCCCCTCAGCAATCCTGGAAGTGGTTTTCCGTGGTTTCCCACTTCTCCTCCAGGCGAATGCCGGGATGGTACCTAACTTAAGGCCACGGCCGCTTCCTTCCCTCTTCCTTGCCTATCCCTTCCAATCTTCCCATCCCTCCACAAGGCCCCTGTTCAGCATAGCAGGTGAGGCCGCCTGGGCGAGGTACTGGTCATACTCCCCAGTTGTATCCCCCAACGAAGAGTCTGAAGCTCCAGGACACTGCCCTTGAGGCGGTAGAGGTGGGATCCCTCGCTAAGTCCGAGGGAAAAACCGAACCTGGAGGGTAAACAGATGATGATGATGATGAAATGTAGTCCAGGCGGCATGGTATCTGGCATCTTAATCGTCAACAGCGATTACGGCGGGTCCTCTAGAAATCATTAGCACTTACATACAATGATCCTTCATCTACCAAATACATTACAACGTGTTCAGCGTTACTAAATTTTGTAAATGTAGGATACATGTGACCTAAGAAACGGTGTCTTACTGTATTACAGTATGTAATGTCCGATGGAAATTAGCAAATCAAAAAGTGCGCCTTAACCCAGGATCGAACCCTCGAACTCCTGCATGCTAACCCAAAACTCTATCCACTGCACCAACCGTACAGCACGATATGTGCTGACAGAGGTATGTGGTTACAGTGTTGCCAGATTGCCACTCTTCAACGTTCTTTTTCTGCCGGATATACTCGCAGGGTCCGCCTCTGTGGTGTAGAGGTTAGCGTTATTAGCTGCCACCCCCGGAGGTCCGGGTTCGATTCCCGGCTCTGCCACGAAATTTGAAAAGTGGTATGAGGGCTGGAACGGGGTCCACTCAGCCTCGGGAGGTCAACTGAGTAGACGTGGGTTCGATTCCCACCTCAGCTATCCTGGAAGTGATTTTCCGTGGTTTCCCACTTCTTCTCCAGCCGAATGCCGGGATGGTACCTAACTTTATGCCACGGCCGCTTCCTTCCCTCTTTCTTGCCTATCCCTTCCAGTCATCCCATCCCTCCACAAGGCCCCTGTTCAGCGTAGCAGGTGAGGCCGCCTGGGCGAGGTACTGGTCATTCTCCCTAGTTGTATCCCCGACCAAGTGTCTGAAACTCCAGGACACTGCCCTTGAAGCGGTAGAGGTGGGATCCCTCGCTGAGTCCGAGGGAGAAGCCGAACCTGGAGGGTAAACAGATGATGATGATGATGATGATGATGATGATGATGATGATATACTCGCAGGACGAACTTTTGTGAGATACATTTTTTATTGCTGGCATGTGAGAAATCACGCTGCGACGCCCGAGTGCGCGAATTTCGCTTCACCCTGTATAATGATCATGACGAAGTTTCTAGAACGTTTCATTAATGAAAGCCGAGGAATCACGTACAAAAATGTGATTACTCAACGAATTGATAATAATGATAGAGGCTGTTTAATTTTTTCCACCAGAGAATTAATATATTCAATGGAATATATTTTTCGCAATGTATTGAACTCATTAATTGTTATTGCCCGACATCATAGCTAAATAGTTAATATGCAGACCTTTGGTCGAAGGTGTCTGGGGTTCGAATTCCGGCCGCGTCAGGGATTTTAACCTTTATTGGTTAATGCCCCTTGCTCGGCGATTCTTCCTAGGTAAAGCTCCATCCTCATAGACGCGCAGGTCGCCTATAGGAGTCAGTTCAAAAGACCTGTATCAGTCTTCTCCGGGGTCATACGCCATTTATTATTATTGTTATAATTATTATTATTTTTATTATTATCATTAATAATCATCATTAACTGCTCTGTATGCACTGGCCATGAGAAGAGAATGCAATTTTCTCTTAAAAACCTTTACAGTGCCCTCATATATCGTTGAAGAATAAGTTTTTCCTATTCATTTCATTAGAAAATTGTAGTAATAAGCCTAGTGTAAATATGAGAGAGAAGAATGTGGTGCACGATGAGTATAATCTTCACCAGGCCTGTGTATGAATGGCTTGAAGTCACGCTTAATTAACCTCGATATATTTTCCAAAGCGCATGTTGCTCATTACAGCGTTTGTTCAGTTGAGCACGCCACACATGACATTCACAGTTCACAAAGATCGCACCATTGAGTGAAAATTAATTACAATGCGATGAAGCAACAGAGATGGCAGATTTTTGCATCGATTTCAACTTAGGTTGTTGTGTCTCACTCATCCCCGCAGTCCCTAAAGGGATGCGGCTGACGCGTTCTTTGTTCCACCGCACGAGGACAGGGACGACTCTTGTTTCACTACTAAACCATTTTCTTCTTCTGCTTCAGTAAATTATGTGTACAGAAAACAAGAAATACACAGCGTGATTCAGCCACCCCTTACATTGTAGTTTTATGCAACCCACAATATTCATTCCGTCCTGAAAAAAAACTTCCCTGTTGGTACGCTCAGACAACACAACCGGATACCTTGGTATTTACCGCGTCACCATGATTGGACGCCGTAATGTTATACTTGTATTAAACGCTGGAAGACATGCGTGTGCCTTCTAGATCATATGAACCTGACACGCGGCGAAACACTAAATTGATATTGTGACCTCAGTAAACCTAATACTTGCTAGAAGCTGCCCAGTGTGCCGTACGAAACCGCAGTGTAGTTTGTAAAGCCGTGGCGGAGTGGGCTTGCATGTCAGGTGGGAGGTTCGAATCCGGGGCGAAGATTACAAATCTTTTAAACATTTGTTTAATACGTACCGCACGCATTGTAAGTTCAATACCCGCTTTGATGCAAATTGTATGTGAATGAATGTGTTTGTGGCCCTAAGAAGGGTCGATTAGTTAGAAAGCCCGACACATACACACCGGAAATAATAGGAACACAACTGCCCTGACAATGTTTTATCGCAGCAAATGCTCGATGTGATGACCGTTTTGGTTTTTATGCACATTCGGGCCCGATGTCCAATTGATCGTCTTTTTTTTGCTATTTGCTTTACGTCGCACCGACACAGATAGATCTTATGGCGACGATGGGATAGGAAAGGCCTAGGAATTGGAAGGAAGTGGCCGTGGCCTTAATTCAGGTACAGCCCCGGCATTTGCCTGGTGTGAAAATGGGAAACCACGGAAAACCATCTTCAGGGCTGCCGACAGTGGGGCTCGAACCCACTATCTCCCGATTACTGGGTACTGGCCGCACGTAAGCGACTGCAGCTATCGAGCTCGGTCAATTGATCGTCTTGCGCGCTGAAACATCCCAGGTGTAATTGCTCGGCCGGCGTCCGTGATGAGTTGCTGGAGCTGGTCGGGATTTTCCGGCGCTTGAGTTTAAACGACGCTCTTCAAATGTCCCCACAAGACGAAGTCTAACGGCGTTAAATCCGGTGATCTGGCGGGCCAAGAAACAGGGCCTCCTCGTCCTATTAATTTCGCTGGCAGTTACTCCTTATGGAACTACTAGGTCTATGAGGGGGAAGAGAAGGATAATGAGGAGGAGGAATAGGTTGTTATACGCTACTAGGTTTATTAGGAGGTTGAGGAGAAGGAAGTCTAAGTCTATGAGGAGGAGGATGAGGAGGTAGTTATTAACTACTAGTTCTATAAGGAGGGTAGAACTCTCTATTAAGAGGAGGAGGATATTCCGATAGATGTGATAAGGAAGTACAAGGAAATAGTATAAAGAGCGCTACAAAGGTTACCTGTAACATGCCATATGTTGCATAAGAAAGATAGATTACAAAGGAAGTGCGTTAACACTCGTATTCACGTGACAATCAGTTCTACTTATAACAGAGGGCCAGTTGTTATTATTGTTATTTTACTACCTCAGTAGAATAATGGTTGAAAAAACATCTCACTCTGACATATAATGCAAGTGAATAAAATGATAGGAAGAGCATCTTGCCAGAAAACATTATTTTACGGTTCGGTAAATCATTGAGTAAGCAAAAGAGAAAGTGAAATTAAAACTATAAAAGTGTCACCAACCAGGCTCCTGAGTTGAGAGCCCTACGGGGTCCCATTTTAGTCACCACTTACAAGAGGCAGGGGATACTTTTAACAGTTGTTGAGGTGGTATTCGAACACACGTCTACACAGTTGTCTGTACAATGCTGCGTAAAATATGTCACATTACGCATACTTCTGTTTAAATTTTAGAGTAGTGCTGTGAATCGAACACAGTCATCTAATGGTAGCAAATAATTATACGATTGACTATACAAGCGGATATAATATTATTTAACATTATATTTAGTAACGGTAAAGCACACAAGTACGGGTCTCGTGCTGTTGGGCAGCAGGATGGAATACGAGTCCTCTTCCTGCCCATGCAGATAAGCTCACGTTTCACTGATAGTATGAAACTACCTGAGACAATGTAGGTGTAATTGATGTCCTTGTTACTTCTCGCTACACTCAATAATATAAAGGTTATACAAAATAATCTCTCGTTACACAGACATATAACATTGACCAGTTTGTTAAAAAATTAAGATTTTTGCTAACGAAAGGCAAAGGCCATGAAAGACTCCCTAGAACTTTAATGCTCAAATACTGCAGGTGTCAGAAAATAACAAGAGTTGACCAATGGAGCTCGGATAGAATAGATAATAGTAAGAAACCTGGCATATGGAAGTAGATGCATTGCAAGGACTTAGCTAAGCACCAGGTAGTCATCAACTGTTAAGCTGAACTGGAGTCCTGTAGGCGAATGGGAATATTAGAAGGGATAGTTGAGGAAGAGGGAAGGAAGCGGCCGTTAGCTGTCTAGTAGAGAATTACGAAACCATAGAAAACCACTTCGAGGATGCCAAAGGTGGGAATCGAACCCATCTCTACTCAGCTGACCAAGCCGATGCCGAGTTGACTCCGTTCCAGCCCTCGTACAACTTTTCAAGTTCCGTGACAGAGCTGGAAATCAAGCACATATTACTAACTATATGTACAGTCCTATCATAATAATAATAATAATAATAATAATAATAATAATAATAATAATAATAATAATAATAATAATCTTTGCTACTTTGTTTCTTTATTTCTTAATCTGTTTACTCCTAGGGTTGGTAGGAGAATTTCGAAACCACGGAACCCACTTAGAGGGTTGCTAAGGTGAGAATCGAACCCATCTCTACTCAGTTGACCGCACCGAGGCAGAGTTGACTCCGTTCCAGCCATCGTACCACTTTTCAAATTTCGTGACAGAGCTGGGAATCAAGCACATTATACTTACGATATGTATAGTCCTGCCATAATAATAATAATAATAATAATAATAATAATAATAATAATAATAATAATAATAATAATAATAATAATAATAATAATAATAATAGTAATAATAATAATTGTACCGGAGGTACACCTGCACCAGGCCATACGCCATTACCTGCCCAGTGCATTAACATCAAGCGCCTTCTATAAGGTCATCTAGCGCTGGGTCGTCAAACTGTTTGATACAAAAAGTTTGGACATTTCTCGACAGATGTCGCTACTATCAACTTATGTTGCGCCCTCTGAGGTGAATATGAACTATTCATTTTCAAGGTGATTTTGTGTCAAGATTTCCTAAACTGAATTGTTTATTGATTGTTTTTGTAATTCGAGAGTTATCAACACTTCTATCTTTTCCTGCGAACTTAGAATAATTTGTTAGCCAATTACAAAATTTGTACACTTATGTAAATAACCAATCACGGTTTATGATATTTATTTGATTGTCCAATGAAAATTAGGGGTGTGTCAGGTTTTGACCCATAAATATCTGGAACCTTCCTCTCCGCTATAAAAGCCGGCCCATATCGGGCCATGTTTTCTTTGATATCGCTCCAGTCTAGAGTGTGTACGTAACGGATGCAGGGGGAAAGGCTGACTCGTCCATCTTCGGGAGGTCCACCCATCTCAATGTAATGGCATATTCTGCTTAACAACGTAATAGTCTCTGAAAGCTAGCTCGAGATGAAGGTTTCAAATTTCTTTCCCTATGTAACTTTTATTTCGTAATGTAAATTCTCAGACAAGCCTAAATAACTTACTCGAACTTAGGGAAAATAGAGTGAGTGGTATTACCTCTCAACTTGATATTGAAGTGACTATGATTTTGTAACCTTTCAATTTATCTCTTAATTATTTTTTACACTTTATCTACATCTAGTCACCTCCGTAGTACAGGCTTAGCCTTTGTAACGTAGGACGATAAGCCCAAATAGGGTTTTAAGTATTTCATGTAAGTTTCAAGCAGTGCAAGTATTCGCCTCCAAACCACTTTGATTTTCGACCAGTAAATTTATCCTTTGTTTTTACCAACGGCCACGTAGAATGCGTACTTGTTACCCCTGTTACAGTCCACTTTATTCATTTCATTTTAAAGGCAAATCAGTCTGATGAGCAGTTATGAAAATGAATAGTGTTTAATTTTGTTAAATGTAGGTTATGACTTTAATAGGCCTGGCAAGTGTAAATTTGTAGAGCAAAGAAGCTCTTCCACTGATGTAAAAATTGGGAATCCGTCTCCATGACGTTTGGTTAAAAGGAGCAGTAGCGCTCATGCAAAATTCGTCATTAGGGAGCTTCAAGCTCAGGTTGTTAATTGGTTATTTGTTGATTGTTCTGATTTTTCTAAGAGTGTTACCCAAGCTCACGAGCTAGATTTTGTACCTGACTTGTTATTTGCTTATCAAAGTGTAAAGTTTAATGTTTGAAAAGAAACGAAAGATATAAGGAAGAAGTATAGCTCCTATTTTAAAGTTTGAAATTAATCTTCTGACTTTTCTATATCCACCCTTCATGCCCGCACCTTCTTTCACCTCTGTAAACCACAGTATCCCCGTAACACGTGGTAGCAGAACGTGGTTGAATGGGTCTGCATAAAGCTCCATTTGACGGCTACTCATAGGATTCGATACCAAATTCTAAACATTTTTTGGTTGCTGAAATTTTCCAAATTTTGTCAGCTTTTCACTCATGATGTCTGGTTCTCGAGAAGTCCTTGCGCCTGGGTACTTGAGCATTGAGGAATTAATTTATGAACTTCTAATTAGGAAGGTCCATTCTGGTGGCACGGTTGTGGCAGATATTGCCAAACTTAAATAATCTTTAGAATTTCCCATCTGTATCCCGGTATTTGGGGAGAAAGATATTGATGAGGCTCTGTCCACCATCACTGATAATACCACCGAGCTAGCGTCCGTGTTAAGTTTCTTTGAAGTAAATGATCCTTCTACAAATCAGTTTAAGCGTGTTCAAGCTATACTGTTCTATTTTTACAATATGGCTGGGGACCTGTTGTCTCCATAACTGAAGTATGATCATGGTAAGGAAGCTAGTAATTTAGTCGAACACCTTTCTGGCATGTCGAATAGGGTCAGTCAATTGTTGTCCCGGGCTGCTAGTGCTGAAAGAGACCATGTTTCAACTGTAAACTTAACTACGAAAGAGGATTCTAGTAGGTCTGCCGAGAGTAGGAAATCGGCGGTTACTCAACAAACGTCTACCCCATCGGAACAAGTATCCAGTTATCTAAAACAACTTCCAACCTTCTTTGTCAGTAACGCAGCGTTTGAACCTTCTCAAACTCCAATGCCGTCGCCTATTATTTCGCCAGGTTTTAGTAGCTTACCCCACCCTTTAGCCATGTTGCTCAAGGGCATCTCCAAATTTTCGATCAATTCAACTAATGATGTAATTTCAATTCCGAGATTCATAGTTGAGTTTCAGGCTTTGGTATTTGCTCTGTATCATACTGGAAAGTGTAAATTTGTAGATCAAAGAAGCTCTTTCACTGATGTAAAACTTGGGAGATCCGTCTCCTTGACGGTTGGTTGAAACGAGCATTTGCGCTCATGTAAAATTCGCCATTAGGGAGCTTCAAGCTCAAGTTGTTAATTATCTATTTGTTGATTATTCTGATTTTTCTAATACTGTTACCCAAGCTCACACGCTAGATTTTGTACCTGATATGTTATTTGCTTAGCAAGGTGTAAAGTTAAAAATTTGAAAAGAAGCAAACGATATAAGGAAGAAATATTGCTCCAATTTTAAAGTCTTTAATTAATCTTCTGACTTTTCTAAATCCACCCATTCATTCCCGATGTTTCTTTCATCTCTGTAAACCACGGTATCCGCGTACCAATAATAAAAATAATAATAATAATAATAATAATAATAATAATAATAATAATAATAATAATAATAATAATAATAATAACCTTCCTTTCGTAATCTGTTTTCCCTCTAGGGTTAGTTATTCCCCTGGGACCGCTATTCCCAACAACCACTAAACTGCTGCCTTAACTAATAAGCAGAATTGGGGCCTTGTAGGGGGATGGGAAGATTAGAAGGGATAGTCAAGTAAGAGGAAAGGAAGCAGCTGCGATCCATAGTCGTCAACGATGGGGTAGAAGAATAACACCTACGATATTCTCTGTCGCTTTTACAGAGCGATTAAAAGGGGCCCTAAGGTCTCTTAACTTATGAGCGTGGGTTGGCGACTACTGCGCCTTGAGCTCTGTCCGTGCGCACAGCTGCGAGCTTGCATCCGGGAGATAACAGGTTCGAACCCTACTGTTGACAGCCCTGAAGATTGTTTTCTGTGGTTTCCCATTTTTTCACTGTTCCTTAATTAAGGGCACGGTCGCTTCCTTCCCACTCCTAGAGTGAGTTGGCTGTGTGGTTTCCGAATTTTTGACACTAGGCAAATTCTGGAGCTGTACCTTAATTAACGCAACGACCACTTCCTTCCTACTCCCAGGCCTCCCCCCATCCCATAATCACTATAAGTTATATTTGTGTCGAAGTGACGTAAAACAAATTGCAAAATGTTGATGTACTAGTAGATTTACTAACACGTAAAATAATACTTGCAGAACAAAATTATAACACTTGCGCGCCTTCAATAACCCGTTAAAATGTCTTTGTGGATGAAAAAACAGTAACATTATTATTTATAATTGTGAAGGCGTATGTTTAGAGTGCTTCTCTTTAGAACAACACTAATTACTCGCTCGTCCGACCAGTTAAACTGCAGTATTGACTTATTGTCAGCTTGATAATAATGTTATTGGCTTTACGTCTCACTAACTGCTTTTACGGTTGTCAGGGACGGTGGGGTTCCGGAATTTAGTCTCGCAGGAGTTCTTTTACGCGGCATGAACCCCCATGGTGCAACAGCCCCGAAGAGCCATGGTCTACCAAGCGACCGCTGCTCAGCTCGAAGACCTGTAGATTACAAGATGTCGTAACAAACCGTTTGCCTTTGTAACAGCCGTCCAGATGTCAACTGACGCTGCTGTAAATACGCACCTCACCCAATCCAGCACAAGTAAATCATATTATAGACACCGGGATCTCGATAATTCTGATTTTAATTATGTGTAGTGTCAGATCTGTGGAATTTAGATTAATTGATTGAAATTCAGAGGATCCAGCCCTAGGAAAGAGACGTTCGTCTACCTGTGACAATTGTTCTGTAGATCTCCTCGAATAAAACTCACCTCTCCAGGTTGCTGCGCTTGGGCTTGCTGGTATAGTAGGAGTCTACATGTATGAAATCACGGCTTGCGGCTGAATTCCAACTCTAGCAATTCGTTCCTTCCGGAGATATACGGGGTTCTCACGGCCTATGGCACGGCCATCCAAGTTTCCTTCCTTCACTCCCTGCGACTCCATGGCACGCTAAATAAAATTATATAAGACGAAGCATATAATGATATTGTTCAATATATACTTACAATTTTTAAAAAAATACGGGGATTAAGCATGTTTAAAATGTTGCATTCGGACTGCATTCAATTGTCTCAAGAAGTGCAGGCCTCTGCATCTCAACAAATTGTTAGCCGACTGGGCTGGAAACGAAAGTTTTACATTTAATTGACGATACGTTCTTCCACACAGCGCGCTTCAGATACTCTGGAGCTCCTTGAAACAATCTCGCTTACAATACTGTGAGAACGGAAACATAATTAAACAATAAAAATATAGCATAATTTGCACTACCTGTGGCGTATGAAGCTGTGCGAGAGAGTGAAATCTGGTTAGACTCAATATATCTTATTCCTAAATTGGAAATAATGGACATGAAATAAGTTAGAATAAGTGCAAATAGGTGGGAAAAATGACAGGGGGTACTCGGAATGAGGAGATGAAGGCTCAGTTAGGAATAAAATCGATGGACGAAGCTGTACGAATAAAACAACTTTTGTGTTGGGGTCATGTGAGGTGACTGGAAGAAGTCAGGTGGCCTAGGAGAATAATGGACGCCGCCATGGAGGTTAAGAAAAGATGAAGACTAAGAGGGCCGTGGTTGGGTTCAGTTTCGAATGGTTTGAATGTAAGAAGTGTGGAACTAACGAGGCCACAGAGCAAGCTGCGAATAGAAACTTGCAGAAGCGCTTAGTTAATTAACAGACGGTGGCAGACTTAAGGCTGAAAGGTGCAACTGTCAATAATGTTGATGAATGTATGCATTCAGAATTAAACATGTTACTTAGGTTAGTTAGGAACGTTACCAGAATATACATATCATTATACTTGGTGTGACAATGGTTAACAAATCAATGAGGAACAAATGTACTTTAAGATCAGTTTAGTAACCTCCGTTTATGCGTTTATTTGAGAGATGATAAGCTATGTTACATTGGCAATATCAATGAATTATCTGCTTCTATCTGACAGTTTGAACTAATAACTGAATACAAAGCCCATAAAGCAGTAGCCGACTTCCACACAATGTCTACTCTTCAATATTCAACGTTCATTTGCAGGATATTATTTTAATGTCCCTGATATAATACAATTCAATTGTGAAAAATAATTCGTTAATTAAGCTTATTTAAAAAATGCTCACCATGAACGAGTACAACGAACATTGCCACACAGTACCATCACAGGCTGGTATATGTCCCTTGTACATTTAATGCCGATGGCTTGCGTAAAAGTGCCAGTAGGGAGGGCGTATGCATCCTTTCATTAACAGATGCAAGCCATCGAACAAGGCCTTAATAATTTTGAAAGTATTATCAGACTAAGAGAGTAGGTTGGGCGTTCTGGGGCATTCCTCACCACTTGAACCAGTCTGACTACACTGTGCGTCAATGTTTGACGCAGTGAGACGTGAGTGTACACATACGCGTCTAGAAGGTTCTGATTGACCCCTGCGAACCACCAGCAGGGAGGAACGTTCCATCGTGCGACAGACTGTAAACACTCTACGGGCGTCGCTACGCACTATCCAGAGACATGTCACGGCGGCTGAGGATACACCGGTGTTCAAAAGTACCATGTGCAGGTGGCTAGCTGGTGCCGAGCACGTTTTAATTCCTGCCAGGGACGGGTAACGTGATAGATTGCTGTTTGGTGACGAGTTGTGTTCAGCGACGAATTACTGTTCTGCCTTGGTACAGATGACTGCCAAATTCGAGCCTGGAGTCATCCTGGTGAGCGCAGTGACCCATTCTTCATTATATAGCGGCACACTGCTCCAGCGACAGGTGTTATGACGAGAGTGTACCATTTCCTGCGATTTCCACTCCCCACTCTTGGTGACCATTAATCCTGATGGTCTGGTGATATATCCAGGAACTTCTGCGACTGTGTGTCCATTTCTCCTTGGTGCAGCTCAACACCCTATTCCTTTTTAGCTGGATAATACTAGGCCTCTCACAGCATGGTTACGTGTGGCCTTTCTTCGTGATATCAACATGCCTACTTGGCCAGCAAGATCTCCAGGCCCCTCACCCATCGAGAACATTTGGGTCCAGACTGGATGACAACTTCGGCCAGCGGCAAGTACAGCAGACTTAGAGGGTCACTTCCGCCACCTATAGCGGCATTTTCCTCAGGAGAACATCCGGCGTCTGTATGAATCCATGCTTAACCTTACCACCGCCTGAATGTTTCTAAAATCTTTAAATGTACTTGTTAATCTCATAATAGTTTATACTCCAGAAAACACATCTGATTTCAAGACGAGTGAAAATATTGCCGGTAGTAGCTATAATTTCGGGGATAATGTGAATGTGGCTTTCATCAGAGCCCTGAAGAACTACCGTAGAGCAAAATTTGGCTCCGAGCGTCTGTTAAAATACAGTATGTATGGGAATAAAAGGGCCTTTCTTCACTATTTCTTTCTTTCTTTCTTTCTTTCTTTCTTTCTTTCTTTCTTTCTTTCTTTGTTTCTCTATCTCCATTGCCTCAGTCTAAACAGAGAGAGATTGGAAAATGCTTCTATCATGTACCGCTGGGATGATGTCTTTCATATTCGTTAAGATATCAGCACACATTCACACAATTATTAATTCAAAATCTCAGTCTGTCTTCTCTTCATTAAGGAGTTCTAGATTTACATTTACTTGTAATTTCTGATTGACAATCGATCTACTGTATATATCATAGGTTGCTGGAATAACGGAAAACGACATCCATGCTTGAGACACAGCGGTCGGTGGAACTTGAAGGTGCTCAAATAGATCAGTCCCGTGCCGGTAGATTTACTGGCATTTAAAAGAACTCATGCGGGGCTAAATTTCGGCACCTGCGCGTCTCCGAAGAACCGTTCAAAATCTTGGGGATATCCACTGTTTTTGCACAGGAATTCAAACAATGTGACCCAGAGATTTATGACCACTATACCAGGTGGCCCGCCAGCGCCATCCATTCTACTTATAAGTGTCCCGCATGCACTAATAATGACTCGGATGGCTACTAACGGATTTTTACAGGGGTATTCCTGCCTACAGGTAAGTTACGTCAGAATAACAAGAGACAACAACCGGACGGCCGCTGGTTGCATGTTCCTTAAGGCTATCCATCTAATGTGCCCCCTTGTGTTAGTAAGCCTCGTATTCGTACGCATAGTAACAGCACTACAGTCGCTGTCAACATTTTGACAATGGCTGGTGCTTTCAGCAACGACGAATACATAGGCATAATTTTAATCTATGGAGAATCTGGTCGGAATGCAGCTGAAGCTCGCAGATGGTATACCCCACTTGTATTTTATACACGTACTTCGTCGAAAATAAATGCAATTAAGAGCTAGTGAATCGTTCAAGGCACATGTCACATACAAGTAACTTCTTGGTATGGTAAAATGACTGCTATTTTTTTCATATCGGAAATATGGCACGTTGTAGCGCTCCTTTGTAAACTAGCGATTATACAACCCACTCATCATTGGTGCAGGCGGGAGGCTTATTAGTATAAAGTACGGGGCTGGAGGGCCACTTGGTATGTGTGTGTTTATAGCTATGCGACATTGTTATAGACCTGTCTAGTTACGAACCGTGCCACCACGTTTTCACTAGATACTAACAGGAAACCATGGTTGTGTTGATATTAAGCTGAAGCTTAAACACCTTCCGTAGCCATGCTGCTTCTGCATTAATAATCTACTGGGCTATCTCCACATTATATCAGAATGCAATCAATGGCCAAATCCATGCATAACCAGGCAGTAATATTATCTTGTCTTCAGAGGCTATTGGATGAAACTGCAACAAGATCAAAACAGATATTGGTTTCGAAGACTTTACTATCCATACGGCGTGGCCCATAGTAAGCTAACTGCATTTCTCAGAAAAGTAGTAAACAATAATTCCAATAATGGTTAAAATCTCAATTGAGAGATATGATTGCAAAACCAGCAAAAAATAGAATGTTTGTGCTGAATGTGTTCATTGTCCACTTTTACACAATGTAGTAAAGAATAATTAACTAACGTCGCCTGTAATTGACTTCTTTTATGAGTAGAAAATTGAGGTTAGCTGCAAGCTTGGCCATCTGCGTGCGGTTATGAGTAGTAATAACGGCCGTCTCCACTCCGGTAGAGGTCCTTCACTGAAGAATTGGTTGATTGTACCTATACGATAACCAAGTTATCGAATTACAACTCTACTGACTTTTCGGTATAGAGCTGTATAGTAACCGTAGTAAGGGAAAAATGTACACTAATATTGACAAAGAGACAGTTTATAGAGCCAGAAGAAGACAGGAATTATGCTTTTCTCTCAGTATTGGAAAGTGAACCACCTTGGTGAAGATGACATCGACTGAAAAAGCAGATTTTTTTTCAAATCCCAAGGCTATGTGAAAATGGCACTTCTAATTTACTGACGCTCTAAAGGGTATTTTTACCAAATCACCAGTAGGTAATTCAGTGTTAATTCAAGGTGAATCTAACTTCGCAATGGAAATTGGTACACTAAATAGGTGCATGTAAGAAAGGCAAAAATGTTACGGTGATGAATCCTAATGTTTTACTTCCGAGTAAAAGAGCGAAAATACGAAAGATATGTTGAATCTCTGTGCATTAACATCTTGTAACTCAATGGTGAAATGTAGATATGTTGATGTTTTTTAAATACCTCGTTGAAAATAACCTTCAACAAGAAAATGACATACCAGTAAAAGAGGAAGATACATGTGTTCACAGTGTAGATACTGGAATTGAAGTTTAATTTTTGATCATTCCGTGTGAATACATATTGGAGCTTTTCACTGGATTGAGAAAATAAAGCAAATTTTATACTGTTTGTTTGGTTAATTTGTTGCAAATACGGCCTGTTTCTATTTTGAAATGCAAATATTTTCAATAATTATGCCAATAAATGTCTGCACGTTCGTATAATGTCACATTTATTAAAGAGCTGTTTTAAGCTAATAAAACGTGATAAATCAGATTCATTAGATAAGCTTATCAGTTTCCTGAAAAGTATATCCACTTAGTGATGTCTGACTTTTCTAATAGACGACTCAATTCCTCTCACTCATCTCAAGTATTCAAGTACTGGGGAGCCATACCAAGAGCGCCAAAAACTGACAATCGGATATACTTTCCTACCTTAAATTTGTCTTGGTGTTCTCTAGTTCCTGTATCAGTTGGTACAGATAGTTCTGTAACGCCCCGTATGATCAATCACATATTAAGGTAAAGGACTGTTCATCGTAGTAATTAGCTGAGTAGCTCAGATGGCAGAGCGCTGGCCTTCCGAGCTCAAATTGGCGGTTCGATCGTGGCTGAGTCCGCTGTCCAAAAACGTCAGCCACGTGTAAATTAACTGGCACATAAAAGAACTCCTGATGGACGAATTTCTGGAATCTCTTCATCTCTTAAAACCGCAAAAGTCATCAAAGTAGTTAGTTGGGCGTAAAACTAATTACATGATGATGATGATGATGATGATTGATTGATTATTTTTTACAATCTGCTTTACGTCGCACCGACACAGATAGATCTTATGGCGACGATGGGATAGGAAAAGGCTAGGAATAGGAAGGAATCGGCCGTGGCCTTAATTAAGGTACAGCTCAAGCATTTGCCTGGTGTGAAAATTGGAAACCGCGGAAAACCACCTTCAGGGCTGCCGATAGGGGGGTTCGAACCCAGTATCTCCAAAATACAAGTTCACAGCTACGCGCCACTAACCACACGGCCAACTCGCTCTGTGATAACGATTATTATCATTATTATTGTTGTTTTTGTTGTTTTCCCGGCCCCGCGGTGTACGGGTAGGGTATCTGTCGATTACCCGGAGTCCCCAGGTTCGATTTCGGGATATGTCAGTGATGTTCACCTGAATTTGAGGGCTGTTTCGAGGTCCACTCTGCCTGCGTTATAAATATTGAGGAGCTAACCGACGGTGAGGTAGCGGCCCCGTTCTAGAAGGCCAAAAATAACGGCCGAGAGGATACGTCTTTCCGATCACACGACACTTCGTAATCTGCAGGCCGCCGGGCTGAGTGGCTCAGACGGTTAAGGCGCTGGCCTTCTAACCCCAACTTGGCAGGTTCGATCCTGGCTCAGTCCGGTGGCATTTGTAGGTGCTGAAATACGACAGCCTCGTGTCGGTAGATTTACTGGCACGTAAAAGAACTCTTGCGGGACTAAAGTCCGGCATATCGGCGTCTCCGAAGACCGTGAAAGTAGTTAGTGGGACGTAAAGCAAATAACATTATTATTATTATTATTATTATTATTATTATTATTATTATTATTATTATTATTATTATTATTATTATTAATCTGCAGGCCTTCGGGGTGGAGAGTGGTCGCTTTGTAGGCCATGGTCCTTCGGGGCTTTTGCGCCAAGTGTATGATACTCACAGTACTCTAGTTTATGTATCTGAATTGATATTTTTTAGTTGAAGTCACTTCGCTAAATTTCCTGGGAAGTTGCAGTTTGTGGTGGTAGTTGGTGGGTCCTGGAAAAACACCATAAATATGAATGTAATCATCGTGTATATGTATCATTCTAAATGACACTATTTAGTTCCTGGCCAGTATAAAACTAGATGATTCCGTGGATCGAACAATTGCACATACTGTAGTATTGAAAATCTAGGATAATCAGAAAAATTATTATGTACTATATATATATTGGATAATTTGCCATACAGCTGACTGAATTTGCCTTCTACATTCTAATGTAACATAATTACAATAACACAATAGTTCATATAGAATTACAACACTGACACCACTAAAAGAATGAGCACTGTTCAAAGCGGTACAAATAAACCGCGAATATTAATAATATAGCGTAGCAGATTACTTCCTGCTGTTAAGTGGCTGTAATATTTCCATCTTATTCTGCTGAATATGGGTAATTCGGCATTCTTAGGGAGTACGGGAATCTCCAGAGCTGTTTCCACGATTTATTCGATCAAGCTGATTATTCCTAATCGAAGAAGATTATTTTAAGTTAGGTGATTTAATTCTTCAAGATTGGGGATGATAGTATTAGAATCTAAGTTCTTAGCATTCGATGATGATGCGTAGATTTTGTAACACTACGAGGATAATAAACAGAGACACTAACGTCATCTGGGAACTTGAATGTTCTATTTGTTCCGGAGAAGATATAAAAAGACTTCATAAATGTACTTCGTTTCCAATTTAATCCGTAAGTGGTGAGATTATTCATCAACTTTTATATATTCAATTTTATATCCATCCACTTTCACATTCAGAATATAAAGATGAACTCTAGAAGCAGGTCTCCCGAGACAAAGGCGATTAAAGGTGCTTCTCCACCGTACCAGAAATACGTGCAGCACAACGTTCTGAAAATACTACCGATACGCAATGCTGCTTCAGTATTTTGTGAAATTCAGTATGAACAAAAATTAGCATTTACGAGCAGTGAGTAAATGGTCACTTACTTATCCAAAATTTGAGCATTTCTTTAGCCTCCAATTCTATTAGTTGATATCGTACACATCTCCACACTTAAATTTATATGTTCCAAAGACTTGATAAAGATTGTAAGTAGACCTCAGATTTTTAGGGTAATTTTTTTATTTTAGTTGGGTAAATTAGGTTTTAAAAATAGATATTGGGCAGCTACAGTTCTAATATTTTTGGCCTGATAAGCATTTTTATATTAAAATATAATTTTTATTTTGCTAAATTAATTATAACTCTTCAGGGAGAAGTATAAAACTAATTTCAGTCACCTGTTTGCTGCAAACGTCACGGAATATAATGTTACCATTCGGTGTGAAGTGGGGAAACTCCTGTAACCACTGTTTTATTTAAGACGACTTGGAAGCTGACACTTTCGGCATAATGCACATACTGAACTGTATACCGCGGGACGTTTTTAAGGACCTCCTCGGAGTATGGTTTACAGAACCCACTTTTATGATTTTGTCTGAAAAGTCATTCAACACCATCCTTGCCTAATGATTGTGTTTATGTTTAACATCTGAACTATGACAGCTGAAGTCTGTGGCTACTGCGCCACGACATGTTACGTAACATTCTTGCCAAACCGGTTGTGTTTATGTTTAACTGTATTTGAACTATAATAACAGCTGAAAGCTGTCGCTTCTAGAACAGCCCATGTTACGTAACGTTCTCGTCAGACTGGTTTAGTATTTTTTACTATGTTGTTTCAGTTTTATGGGCTTAAGACGCCATTGGCCATCAGCCTCGGGTAATAGAGATGTATAGAATAGCCGGTGTTAATCCACGTTCTATTGCTGTTACGCCCGTCAGGAGTTTGAGACATCTGTGTTCATCAACCCCATGCTGTAGTGAATGTGAAAATGGCATGACAACGTGTGTCGGTGCAGGGTCTGTTCGAGTGTGTGGTATCATATTTATTCCAGTGTAGGGTTAGAATAGGCACTCCGGGAAGTGAAATATGCTGCTATCCTCGATTTGCATTGCATAAAGGGAGAAGGAACGAGGCAAATTCGTGTTGACGTGTACGTAAACACAGTTCCTTGCGTCAACGGAAGAATGCATGGGATAGGATGTCCAAACGAGTAGTATCGGAAGTGAATTAATTTTTCGAAGCACATCGAACTTTTTGTTTTAAACGAATAGTGGACATGTTATAAAACTAAATTAAACGTATCTACTGTTCGTCCTTCCAAACGGAAAGAACGTGTGTAATTTTAAAATAAAGCATTATAACTTATTGTTGCTTTTGCGCTGGTTATCAAACGTATAGAAATCAAAGTTGCCGGGCTGAGTGGCTCAGACAGTTAAAGCACTTGCTTCCTGGCCCAACTTGGCAGGCAGATTCTGGCTCAGTCTGGTGGTATTTGATGAGCTCAGATACATATGATTTCTATCGATAGTTTGATTGGCACGTTAAGGAGCATATTCGGGACAAACTTTCGGCATTTAGCAGTCTTCGGAAACCGTACAAGATGCTAGTAGGACGTAAACAAAGATTATTATTATTATTATTATTATTATTATTATTAAAATTAAAGTTAACCGTCACAATCAAACATTGTAGCTCTTAATTTCTAGACATGTCTCCTAAATTTCTGGAACATGTAGTTGAACGTTCAAAGTTACTGTTCTATTGCTTCATAGGATATGATCGAAATGTCGTCTATTAGCTCGACGACAAGCTATCATGCTTTGAGACCAGAAGGCTTCACTCAGCTCCACACCAGTCAGCTCTCACAGTTGCGACGGCATTCCAGATACGTTGTTGTTGAGTTGATTCATCGGCAATTTGCACTGCGTACATCAAGTCTATGAGTTGCCCCCAGAAATAAATGTCCAGTATATTTAAACTGGGGGACCTCGACGGCCAGCTGACGAGACCATGCCGACCAACCCATCGATTCGGGAAATGGTGATCTAGAAAACAACGAACGTCCAATCTGACGTGAGGTAGTGCCCTATCGTACAAGAACCATATCATCTGAGGTATCGGCATTGGAACGTCGTCCGAAGCTCTGGTAAGACCGCAGAATTTGGAGGTAACTAGAGCCAGTTAATCGTGAAGGCAGCTCCTGTGGTCCAAGAAGCAGATTGACAGTATACTGGCTCAAGGATGTATATAAAACCTGTGCTAGAAATGACCACGCTGAATGACATGGAGGTTTTCTTTCTCCCATTTATTTCTTATGCCTTTATAGGTGGCACACTTAGCCACTATAGTGATACATCATTGGGAGCATAGCTTAAGAGTACATAATAATATAAAGAAATAATAACCCACACAATAATACATTACACTTTTGTAACTCACATTCATTCGATCATCCAGTAATCCAAGTTAGTCAGCTTCATTCAGCAGGTAGTCTCGGCAAGCAGTCTTACATTTAAGTAATGAGGTGGTATTTCTGGCACTGACAGGCAGGGATTTCCATAGTCTAGAACCCGTCACAACAAAATAATTGTTATACATAGCGGATCAGTGAACAGGATTTGAAAGGGAGGAACCAGAGCGGGTATTACTGCTGTGAAAGAGGACATATACTTAAGCAGTGCTGGTATATATGTATCAGTATATGATACGTTCGTCGTTTATTAGGTTTCAGCCATGAAATGGTCTGATAGTATGGGGTGATATATGTATCATAACTCAGACTGTAATAAATCTAAGGCAACAATTAAGCACTCGCTGAAGTTTCCAAGTCTGCTCTTTCGTTGCGCCTACAAGAACGACGTCACAGTAGTCAAGGGCAGGAGGAACTAGTGTTTTTATGAGTTTGACTCTCTTATAACAAGGCAAAATTTTGCTGTTTCTTTTAACTGAATGAAGTATCAAAATCATTTTTTACAAACAGATTTAATATATTCAGACCAATTTAAAGTTTCATTCATTGTCAATCTAAGATTCCCCACAGTTTGGCTGAATGGAATAACTCTGCCATTCAGTATAAGTTAAGAAATAGTTTCGTATCGTAGTGTGGTCAGAAAATAACACTGCTTGTGTCTTGGATGGGTTAAGAAGGAGGGAATGTTTCAAGGAGTAAGCACTAACTCGCTGACGGTCAGCATTGATGCCTGTTATGGCTTGGGGAAAATTAGAGATCTTACAGCGACAGCATATTTGTAAGTCGTCCGCGTATAGATAGTAGCTACAACACTTTAAATTAGATGAAATGTCGTTTATGTACAAAATAAAGCGCAAAGGGCCTAAAAACTGCCTTGTGGGGTGCCAGCCTTCCTGGTTAGCCAGTGAGAGGTTTTATCAAGGGTTATAATCCGCTGCGCGCGATTTTTGAAGTACGATGAAAATAAATGAACAGTTCCTTGATCGAATTAGTAAGATTTCATCTTGTTTAATGGAGCCTGGATGTTTATGGTGTCAAATGCGCTACTATAATCGATTCGAGGAGATTAATTATTGTCACCAGTCTTTGATTCATTGCGTTTTAAATGGGTATAGTGAGAATAAATGATATCCTCCCGGTAAATTATGCCTCATCTGTAACCAACATATCGTGCGGAAAATACGCATTGCGTACGCATTGTTGCGAGAATGAGATAGGGAATTTAGCTCTTGGTAGGTAATCCACTTCTCTGAGACGGTGAATTCTATGGTAGTGGTATGGGTACAATAGCTGCTCACGCAATGTAAGGGGAAATAGTCCAGTCAGATGAACCAATTTGTCTTGCCAAACTGCTCGTGCCTATAGTCGATCTCTCTTCGACAAGTCGTAAAATTTCTTCATCCCGATGAAGCTCCACAGCATTACGATGCAGTACATGACACACTATCCGAGGATGAAGCGAGCTGATTCCCCGAGCCTTCAGTAGATAGCGACGATAGTCCGGCTGTTGAAAGTATGGCGGCTTGGAAATAGTTACGTAGGGTATACAGTTCTCTAGCCGCATGTACAGTTTATCCAGCTGCTACCTAAACGAGCTGAATATCATCTAATTCGGCAAAAGTAAGTGTCTTCGTTACGTAATCAATTGATTACATTGGTGTTGTTAGTTCCATAACCCTCTCACGGTTGCGGAGAGGCATAGACACCGTTTTAGGCATGTCAAGTGGTAGGTTGTGGAGCCTACATCCAGTGCCGCATTCATTTGTTCACGTGCCGTCACTGAGTGTAACGTCACTCATATTGCTTGCAAAACGGCTGCGTCAGTTCGTTTCTTCATCTGATTGTTATATGTAGAGTTAACAGAATATTGAGCTTAAAAAGAGTACATTTTGGAATTAATAAATGGAGCGATGTCATACGTAATAATAATAATAATAATAATAATAATAATAATAATAATAATAATAATAATAATAATAATAATAATAATAGACTTCTCGTCGTAATGTTATGCCTACAAAACACATATAAACGTTTATAGCTATGCTTTTCAACAGCTGTATAATGTCCTAATAATTCGAAAAGGAAGCTCTAATGCCGGGCTGAGTAGCTCTGTAGGTAGAACGCTGGGCTTATAAAACCTACTTGACAGATTCGGCCCGGTGGTATTTGAAGGTGCTCAAATACGTCAGCCTTGTGTCGGTAGATTTAATGCCACATAAAAGAACTTCTCCCGGACAAAATTCTGGCGATTCGGTGTCTCCGAAAACCGTAAATGTAGTTAGTGGGACGCAAAAACCAATAAATTATTATTGTTATTACGGAGGCTACGATTATACGGGTCAAGCTTACAGTTGTCATTTTACCTACCGGAATTACTGTCCAATAATAAGCCTTCTATTAAAAATACTTGACAGCACCTTTATATTACCTCTTTAACCTTCACGCTGTGTTCATAAACATGGATGCAAGTACATTCATTGAAAGTTGTGTCATCAATAAAAATTTCATTGAATCTACAGATGGCCATTTCTTTCGGTGTCCACCATCCTTTCATTGACCTTAAAACCTTAAGCATAATAGCATATAGATAACTCTGTTAGTCTATTGTCGGAAATTCACCGTAGGATGTTACTGTAACAGCACTGAAATTATGCACCCATTGTTCATTAACTATGTTTCCCTTCATTTTGTTAGCTTGTATCGCCGAATAATGTCGTTGGCGTCATTTAAATCATTCAAGACTGCACAACAAGATGAAAGGTGTCTGCGAGTAACTTTCAATTTCTTGAACCATATTTGCGTTGGTATGGTGGGCTGAAATTTAGCATAGTGCTTTCCTCTTGTAAGGTGTGACATTTTCCAGTACTCAGACCATTCCCTGTAGACCTGTTGTTTGATTATGGGCAGGAAATCAGAATATGGTAACTGTCTGTGAAGGCGGAGTCCACAAGTTGTGGCTTCTTTCGCTAGCTGGTCTACTATCTCGTTCATCATGATACCTGCGTGGCTTTTAATCCATAGGAGATGCACTTCCTGAGCTGTTGTTTGTGCGGTACAGAATAAGTTCAAAATGTCTAATATATACTGATTTGTAGACAGGTCTCAACGAAAATTTGTAGCTTTTGAAGGGCACATTGTCAGTCAGAAAGCATTAGAATTTTGCGGAAGAGACGAATTTCATAGCTAATTGCTGAGTGGATAGCTAAAATTTCTGCAGTGGCAATAAACGTGTTTTGAGGTAAGGAGTACTTCTTTGACACCTGAGATGCAATACAGAAGAATGCATCACCAACGCCTGTTGTGGTCTTGGATCCGTCAGTATAAATATGAACAAAATGGGGCCAGGTGGTGTTAAGAAAAGCTGATACACTTTCATTGATGGAAACACTGTCGGTTATGAAGCATGGTGAGAAGAATATGGAAGGTGCAAAAATAAGAAGTTCGTACTTCTGTTGAAATGCAGGGAGGCTTCCAGGCTGATGTATGAGGGGAATCAAGTGTTGGAAATTCTTGAAGTAAACAGGTTCTACAACCCCTGCACTCCGCTAATGTAGTTTAGCACGTAATTCCACGACACGAGAACGTAACTTGCGTTTCTTATTACGACCATTCAAACACATTAGGTCCAGAAATATTTGGCTCGTTTATAGAGAATATAATATAACAAGTTAAAATGTGCATGGCGTATGTTGTGGGATGTATTTTACTTTCCCGACTAGCAAACTGTCTGCACGTATACCCCAAATATCCTATATAGGCTTCCTTTTTTACTTTCCTTTAATGAGTTCTTTATAACTACGGTATATAGAGTGTATGAAAGAAGCTATAATAAATAAATAAATAAATATTCTTAAACTCTACATACATGGTAGTGTTATAAATAAGACACGGTTTGACAGAATAACAGACTTCGCAGCGTGAACCACGAAACGAAAAATAATAATAATAATGATAATAATAATAATAATAATAATAATAATAGTATCTATAAGACTAGTACTAAAGAAGATATGTGAGAAATATGTTTTATTCTTCCCATAAACTAATAAATCACCCAGCGTAAATACAATTATTTATAGCCTAGTATGTACTGCCTTCTCATCTGTCTTCAAGAACCGTTCTTAGTTAACTTTTGTTCAAACATTTTCTCGTGATGCGCATACATACAAACTGTACACACAGATATGACGGAAATTGAAAATTGTATTTCCGTCTTATTTAACATATTGAACCCATAATTCTACGGTGAGAAAAATTTTTATTTTTCCCAAATATTTATTTGGTAGTCAGAAACTACTGTATGTTTGAGGGCAGCCATTTTTGCGCTCCCAAGAGCCCGATGTTGCGTGGGAAGGTTCCCGCAAGGCGAGCTCGTGGATTGCCGGGACACCTCGGTGGAACTCGAGTGCCCGACAATTTTCTAAATTAATGAATTCTGCACAACGAGGGATTTTGACAAGATAGTAAAGGAAGAAATAAATAAGCAAAATTATTCATACACCCTCTGTGACGGTAGTGACACCAGGGACAATTTTAGATGCAGTTAAGCCCAAGTGTGTGTTAGCGTGAGAACAGCGAGCTAGTTACACGTGCCAAGGTCGTGGGCAGAAGAAAAACGCGCGAAACGCACGGGCAGAAACAATTTATTTCTCCTGTTGTGAGTGCAGAAAAATTATAAAATTAACATCGAACATAAGTGCAAGTCTGTCCGGAGTTCTGGGACAAATCTTATCAAAATCGGTTTATTAGAAGCAAATTTGGCAGATTTCACAACCGAGCCTCATAGAGGGGATAGCGTCCTTCCGGAAATTATAAAAGAAACCCCCCACCGTAGATTTTGCAGTGTCGATCTGGAACTTGAAGCCGCGGGAGCTCGTGCCCGCCGTCATTAGAATTTCGCGCCAGATTGACCGACAATAATTCAATACATGCTCGTGGCTAAAGTCCATATATTTTAGTAAGAAGAAAAGTGAATTGGAGAAGCTGTGAACGTTTGCAGACGAACTGGGAAGGTGTAGGCTGGTTGAAAAATACACAGCAGATTTTATTTTTATCATTTCCTGTACTCTTGTAAGTGAAGAAGGTCTGGGGGAAGCGATTCAAAATAGTTCGACTCCCTTATCGGCCGAACACCTGTTCTTGTTGAAACAACGGGGAGAGAAACCACTCTGGGAGACGCATCAGACAGTTATAGCCGACTGCAGAACGAGGGAAGTTCGTGGTGCAAGTTACAAAGAAAGTGCATTATTTATGGTAATTTTTAATCTCGTGTGTGTGTGAAGGGTAGTGTTTGGATGAGTGAGTTTTTAAATATGAAAATGTTATCTGTGAAAATGAGGGGCTAAGTGCGAGGTTGCTGGAGATGATGTAATCAGAATGCTGAGAATGTCACCAATGTGCAGGTCTGTCTATTTTATATTATGTTGTAGTTAGTTTAGTTAGTTACTGTCTGTCCTAACCAAATTTCCAGATGATTGTCGGGTGATATGCGTAATTATCAGGCGAAAGGCGTTGTAAATTTTGGTCAGCGTGTGAAAATTTTCAGTGTGTAAAGTTCATGTCAAGAACGGTAAATGCGACGCTTAAAATTTGGTGTTGAGATGAGATATCATTCAAAGTACGGATTTGTGAACGTTATAAGTGTAAATTTGTCGTGGCGAATATTGTAATCTCAGGTGTCAGTTGCATTCAGAAATGCTGGTTAATAATAATAATAATAATAATAATAATAATAATAATAATAATGTTTACCGCGGGATAAGGAAATTCCTCTCTGTTAAATTACATTTAACCAGTTATTTTTACAAGGATCGTAGGCATATTTAGATAATGTCAAGAAAATTTGTTAGAGTCACAGTCGTTAATGGGAAGAAAATTTTGAGACATCGTGTATACTTGAATTGCGAAAGGTCGATGTGTGCTCTTGGATTTTTGAGGTTCGAAAGTCGTAATAATAGTAAAGTCAGAGATGTGCTTAATAATGGTTGTCGTTTTCACCAGGGGATCGATGTATGAAAAAGGATCTTGAAGGAAAAGGAATTGAGAGCGATGAATTGATATGTATGTGGAGACGAGATAGATACCGCTGGAAAGCGAGGAGAAAGAGTGTTGAGACAAGCTGTATTTTTGTAGAGGAAGTATTTAGGAACAGGCTGTGTGAGGCAGGCTGTATTGTTTTCCGCAATCAATCCGAATTTGAGATGACTATGATGTGAAGCATTGTGAAATTTATAGAACGATTCCAAGTGAAAACGACTCTAGTAAAATGTAAAGGTCTGGGTAGTAAACATCCAGTGATTTTTGTTAAGATAAGGTACGGCCTCACGGATTGAAGAGCAATTTTGACACACGGTTGGGTTATATTTAATTTGTTCATTGGAGAGGTCATGGATAAGATGGTTGGAATTGATGATAGGCGATCTGCGAATTTCGAATGTGATGGTGATGATTATTATTTTGAAGGCATCAACTAAAAGGGAAACGTGTGTTGGGAATTTTCATTGGCTGCCCTGACACTTCAGTGCACATGCTGAGATTGTGTTCGAGGTGGAGAATCGTTCGTCACGTCTATTTATTTGTGAGTTCACATATTATGATGAGGTAGACACTTGTACTTTTTTCAGAGGTAGGCACTTACCGTGTTTCGACTTGCATTCTTTTGATAAGAGACGTAGTTCCGTCGTGCGTATTTTTTGTCTGACCAGATTCAGTGTTACTGTTGGAGGTTTGTTGGAGATTGCGGTTCGCCTGATATGTTAAGGGAGACGTGGTGCGACCCACTTTGACGCCCAACGATAGATTTAGGACGTCACGTGTTTATTCTTGGAGTCATTGGTGATGAGACGTCCTAGGTCACGCCCGACGATAGGATTTGGAAGGCATCATGTATATACTGATTAGGTTTAGGGTGTACAGATTTCAAGTGAGCCCGACGATAGGTCTGGGATGGTAGCTGTACACGCTCAAGTCTCGGTTTAGATGTTCTCTTTTGTTTGTTCTTTTGTGGAAGTGGCCTGGGGGAAGGTAGCAGTTACAGTACGATATGATTTATTGTAGAGGGTCTATGCGAAGCTCTCATTGAGATAACGGGACTGTTGTTGATAAATGAGGGCTGTCCAAGTGTGGGACATCGACCCGATCTAGATTAAATATTTTTACTGTGTTTCTTCGTGCGTGTTAAGCTGTATGACTTTGAGATGTTAATTTATTTTTACGGACTTCATTGTTTCCTCGTCTTGTCGTCCGTTTTCATTGATAGTGTGCATTATTGACACTCAGTGTTTTAGAATGAGACTTGAGTTGCGAATGCGGTTTCGATTCGTCAGCCAGTATTTTATTTTATTTTCACCTTGTCATATTTTCATTCTTATTCATAGTAAGTAAGTAAGTAATCACTTTACCAGTAGTGTGTTGGGACAGACAGTAAATAGAGAGATCTGTACTGGTAGCATTGTTGTCAAGGGAAAGAATTCCTTAAATTTGTAGTAAATTTTAGCGTGGACTGGTAATTTTATTAAGTATAACAAACCCATTTCTAACCTGAAAATCGGTTCAATAATAATATTTTCAAGTGACTTTTCACTTTTTGATTAACTTCAGTGTTTGGCATTTCTTCTAAATGCATGATTAGTAAGTGTTTCCTGCATTTCGCAGTTTTGTTCCTTTAGAACGACTTAACGTAAGATCCTCCCGGATCATGTGGTTGTTGGTTCCTTCCGAACAGTTGTTTGGGTGATGCACATTTAGCATCGGGATTAACGTATCACTTAAGGGTGTCATGAATGACAAATACATGGTGGAATTTTATTTCAATTGTGAATGATGCCATTAACTTGTAGTGAACACCATGCTTTCCCATAATATTTCGCAACCTATCCAAAGCAACTGATAGTCAGTTTGGTTCGATTAAGGGTCCATTCGGCGGATGTTCCGTATCCGTGAAGGGTATTTGACTGGTGGATAACCTTAATTAAGAGAAAATCAGGCGTTCTACTTGTTGAAAGTCAGATTTTCCACGGATCGTGTGGATTAACTCTCAGTTCTCGTTTGGAATGATAGGTGCCCGGTTTTCAGGTCTTTTTTTTTTTTCAGTTTTTCAGTTTCGCTGTCCACTAACATATTAGCTTCTCCGAAGCAACTCTTCGACATTAGAAGAAACGAAGTGACGTTATGTAATGTGACTGTATTTGGAACTTTTCAAAAATCAATAATAAAATCTTTTTTTATATTTTTGTGGCAAAAATGCATATTAAATTAACGATGTTATCGTGCTCTTTCAGTTTAATAAAAGTTAGTAAGCACATTTTTGCTCCTCATTTCAAGTAGTTAGGCTTTCTTCTGAACCCCATCGTTTGGTTAAGATCGTGACCGAATTTATTCCCGCAACGACCCAAGATTTAAGAGTTCTAAATTGTTCTACTATAGCAGCCGTGGCCGACCAACGATGGAATGGTAAGTTCAAGGGTTCAGTAGAAGTGGCGCCATCAACTTTGGGGCTTTAATGTCACGATAACGATGAGGAGCCCAAAGTCACGATAGCGATACATGCCAACGGGTCAAGGCAAACCCTTATCTGATCAGGCAGGCGCCTATTCCTCTCTTACCTTCGCAACCTAAAGAGTTGTTCGCGATGGATATCTATGGGCCGCTCGTGAAAGGAAAGCGTGGGAACAAGTTCGTGCTGGTAACCATCGATGTTTTTTCCAAGTATACGACTCTATTTCCCATGCAAAAAGCTAACACCAAGCTAGTCTTGAGATGTATTTCCCGAAATATCATTCCGGAAATGGGCACGCCGAAATTCCTTCTAACAGATCATGGTCCCCAGTTCACCTCTGCACAGTTCAAAACTGCCCTTCAGAATATGGAAATTCACCACATCCTGAGCAGCGTGAGACATCCTGAGGGAAATCCCAGCGAAAGAGTAATGCAAGTAATTGCAAAATTCTGTAGAATCTACTGCGCCCAAGAGCATTTCAAGTGGGTGGATGTGTTACCCCTGATAGTAACTTGTGTAAACAACACCGTACACGAATCTATTGGGAGGATTCCCTCTATCGTGCACTTCAATAGGTATCCTGTGAGATCCTGGCATAGTGTCATCCAATGTCCCATCGATCCCCGTCCGTCACAGGAATTATGCATTCAAAGTACGGCAGAGCATCTACGTCGACAGGCAGACCGCCGATTACGCAGGGTGAGGAACCGGAGATTCCACCGTCCTTTAGAGGAAGGCGAATTGGTGCTTGTTAGGAGACCCGTGATGTCAAAACCGCAGGAAAACATCTATGCTAAATTTGCTCCCTTATATGTTGGGCCTTTCAAGGTGGTCAAAAGTTTCAGGAATAATTCCTACAGAATTCAGAGTCTGGATGGCAGTAGCGAAGCTATATTCAATGCCGCCAACTTAAAGGTTTATCATAGAGCCGAAGAAAGAATTCCACTACAGGATGACGCAGTCTTACCAGCTGGGGAAATGGTCACCGAAGAAGAAGAAGAAGAAGAAGAAGGAGAAGTACAACCAGTAAATATGATCGTCACGTCGAGAGGAAGACAGGTCGAGGCACCACTCCAAGGACAGGCAAGCAGCGGGAGTAAAGAAGAGAAAGACGCTGAATGTTTACGATGTTCATTCTTAAGAGAAGACTTTGTTGATGACATCTGTAACGCGATCCTATTGTTGGAAGAAGAAAACAGGGAAATACGTGAAAGTAACAGAGCCCTACGTCAAGAGTGAGATCGGCCGGGAAAGTTTACGTAGAATCATGGTTCATCTGTATCAAAATTCCCATGTACACTTTAGAATTTTGAAGGAATATATCTGTTTAAATATTTCCCCTTTCTGGGTAAACATTTCGTTGTTGTAGGTGGATTATGAACCCATAATTCTACGGTGAGAAAAATTTTTATTTTTCCCAAATATTTATTTGGTAGTCAGAAACTACTGTATGTTTGAGGGCAGCCATTTTTGCGCTCCCAAGAGCCCGATGTTGCGTGGGAAGGTTCCCGCAAGGCGAGCTCGTGGATTGCCGGGACACCTCGGTGGAACTCGAGTGCCCGACAATTTTCTAAATTAATGAATTCTGCACAACGAGGGATTTTGACAAGATAGTAAAGGAAGAAATAAATAAGCAAAATTATTCATACACCCTCTGTGACGGTAGTGACACCAGGGACAATTTTAGATGCAGTTAAGCCCAAGTGTGTGTTAGCGTGAGAACAGCGAGCTAGTTACACGTGCCAAGGTCGTGGGCAGAAGAAAAACGCGCGAAACGCACGGGCAGAAACAATTTATTTCTCCTGTTGTGAGTGCAGAAAAATTATAAAATTAACATCGAACATAAGTGCAAGTCTGTCCGGAGTTCTGGGACAAATCTTATCAAAATCGGTTTATTAGAAGCAAATTTGGCAGATTTCACAACCGAGCCTCATAGAGGGGATAGCGTCCTTCCGGAAATTATAAAAGAAACCCCCCACCGTAGATTTTGCAGTGTCGATCTGGAACTTGAAGCCGCGGGAGCTCGTGCCCGCCGTCATTAGAATTTCGCGCCAGATTGACCGACAATAATTCAATACATGCTCGTGGCTAAAGTCCATATATTTTAGTAAGAAGAAAAGTGAATTGGAGAAGCTGTGAACGTTTGCAGACGAACTGGGAAGGTGTAGGCTGGTTGAAAAATACACAGCAGATTTTATTTTTATCATTTCCTGTACTCTTGTAAGTGAAGAAGGTCTGGGGGAAGCGATTCAAAATAGTTCGACTCCCTTATCGGCCGAACACCTGTTCTTGTTGAAACAACGGGGAGAGAAACCACTCTGGGAGACGCATCAGACAGTTATAGCCGACTGCAGAACGAGGGAAGTTCGTGGTGCAAGTTACAAAGAAAGTGCATTATTTATGGTAATTTTTAATCTCGTGTGTGTGTGAAGGGTAGTGTTTGGATGAGTGAGTTTTTAAATATGAAAATGTTATCTGTGAAAATGAGGGGCTAAGTGCGAGGTTGCTGGAGATGATGTAATCAGAATGCTGAGAATGTCACCAATGTGCAGGTCTGTCTATTTTATATTATGTTGTAGTTAGTTTAGTTAGTTACTGTCTGTCCTAACCAAATTTCCAGATGATTGTCGGGTGATATGCGTAATTATCAGGCGAAAGGCGTTGTAAATTTTGGTCAGCGTGTGAAAATTTTCAGTGTGTAAAGTTCATGTCAAGAACGGTAAATGCGACGCTTAAAATTTGGTGTTGAGATGAGATATCATTCAAAGTACGGATTTGTGAACGTTATAAGTGTAAATTTGTCGTGGCGAATATTGTAATCTCAGGTGTCAGTTGCATTCAGAAATGCTGGTTAATAATAATAATAATAATAATAATAATAATAATAATAATAATGTTTACCGCGGGATAAGGAAATTCCTCTCTGTTAAATTACATTTAACCAGTTATTTTTACAAGGATCGTAGGCATATTTAGATAATGTCAAGAAAATTTGTTAGAGTCACAGTCGTTAATGGGAAGAAAATTTTGAGACATCGTGTATACTTGAATTGCGAAAGGTCGATGTGTGCTCTTGGATTTTTGAGGTTCGAAAGTCGTAATAATAGTAAAGTCAGAGATGTGCTTAATAATGGTTGTCGTTTTCACCAGGGGATCGATGTATGAAAAAGGATCTTGAAGGAAAAGGAATTGAGAGCGATGAATTGATATGTATGTGGAGACGAGATAGATACCGCTGGAAAGCGAGGAGAAAGAGTGTTGAGACAAGCTGTATTTTTGTAGAGGAAGTATTTAGGAACAGGCTGTGTGAGGCAGGCTGTATTGTTTTCCGCAATCAATCCGAATTTGAGATGACTATGATGTGAAGCATTGTGAAATTTATAGAACGATTCCAAGTGAAAACGACTCTAGTAAAATGTAAAGGTCTGGGTAGTAAACATCCAGTGATTTTTGTTAAGATAAGGTACGGCCTCACGGATTGAAGAGCAATTTTGACACACGGTTGGGTTATATTTAATTTGTTCATTGGAGAGGTCATGGATAAGATGGTTGGAATTGATGATAGGCGATCTGCGAATTTCGAATGTGATGGTGATGATTATTATTTTGAAGGCATCAACTAAAAGGGAAACGTGTGTTGGGAATTTTCATTGGCTGCCCTGACACTTCAGTGCACATGCTGAGATTGTGTTCGAGGTGGAGAATCGTTCGTCACGTCTATTTATTTGTGAGTTCACATATTATGATGAGGTAGACACTTGTACTTTTTTCAGAGGTAGGCACTTACCGTGTTTCGACTTGCATTCTTTTGATAAGAGACGTAGTTCCGTCGTGCGTATTTTTTGTCTGACCAGATTCAGTGTTACTGTTGGAGGTTTGTTGGAGATTGCGGTTCGCCTGATATGTTAAGGGAGACGTGGTGCGACCCACTTTGACGCCCAACGATAGATTTAGGACGTCACGTGTTTATTCTTGGAGTCATTGGTGATGAGACGTCCTGGGTCACGCCCGACGATAGGATTTGGAAGGCATCATGTATATACTGATTAGGTTTAGGGTGTACAGATTTCAAGTGAGCCCGACGATAGGTCTGGGATGGTAGCTGTACACGCTCAAGTCTCGGTTTAGATGTTCTCTTTTGTTTGTTCTTTTGTGGAAGTGGCCTGGGGGAAGGTAGCAGTTACAGTACGATATGATTTATTGTAGAGGGTCTATGCGAAGCTCTCATTGAGATAACGGGACTGTTGTTGATAAATGAGGGCTGTCCAAGTGTGGGACATCGACCCGATCTAGATTAAATATTTTTACTGTGTTTCTTCGTGCGTGTTAAGCTGTATGACTTTGAGATGTTAATTTATTTTTACGGACTTCATTGTTTCCTCGTCTTGTCGTCCGTTTTCATTGATAGTGTGCATTATTGACACTCAGTGTTTTAGAATGAGACTTGAGTTGCGAATGCGGTTTCGATTCGTCAGCCAGTATTTTATTTTATTTTCACCTTGTCATATTTTCATTCTTATTCATAGTAAGTAAGTAAGTAATCACTTTACCAGTAGTGTGTTGGGACAGACAGTAAATAGAGAGATCTGTACTGGTAGCATTGTTGTCAAGGGAAAGAATTCCTTAAATTTGTAGTAAATTTTAGCGTGGACTGGTAATTTTATTAAGTATAACAAACCCATTTCTAACCTGAAAATCGGTTCAATAATAATATTTTCAAGTGACTTTTCACTTTTTGATTAACTTCAGTGTTTGGCATTTCTTCTAAATGCATGATTAGTAAGTGTTTCCTGCATTTCGCAGTTTTGTTCCTTTAGAACGACTTAACGTAAGATCCTCCCGGATCATGTGGTTGTTGGTTCCTTCCGAACAGTTGTTTGGGTGATGCACATTTAGCATCGGGATTAACGTATCACTTAAGGGTGTCATGAATGACAAATACATGGTGGAATTTTATTTCAATTGTGAATGATGCCATTAACTTGTAGTGAACACCATGCTTTCCCATAATATTTCGCAACCTATCCAAAGCAACTGATAGTCAGTTTGGTTCGATTAAGGGTCCATTCGGCGGATGTTCCGTATCCGTGAAGGGTATTTGACTGGTGGATAACCTTAATTAAGAGAAAATCAGGCGTTCTACTTGTTGAAAGTCAGATTTTCCACGGATCGTGTGGATTAACTCTCAGTTCTCGTTTGGAATGATAGGTGCCCGGTTTTCAGGTCTTTTTTTTTTTTTCAGTTTTTCAGTTTCGCTGTCCACTAACATATTAGCTTCTCCGAAGCAACTCTTCGACATTAGAAGAAACGAAGTGACGTTATGTAATGTGACTGTATTTGGAACTTTTCAAAAATCAATAATAAAATCTTTTTTTATATTTTTGTGGCAAAAATGCATATTAAATTAACGATGTTATCGTGCTCTTTCAGTTTAATAAAAGTTAGTAAGCACATTTTTGCTCCTCATTTCAAGTAGTTAGGCTTTCTTCTGAACCCCATCGTTTGGTTAAGATCGTGACCGAATTTATTCCCGCAACGACCCAAGATTTAAGAGTTCTAAATTGTTCTACTATAGCAGCCGTGGCCGACCAACGATGGAATGGTAAGTTCAAGGGTTCAATATGACCAAAATACAAATACCAATATTGAGAATTTCTGACCAAAGTACAGATAAAACTCCCATCTTATTTATAATTATTTATTATATTATATTATATTATATTATATTATATTATATTATATTATATTATATTATATTATTATTTATATAGATGAAAAAATTGTTAAAAGTGTAAGACAACTTTCTAAGCATATAAATTAGCAGTCTAATCAGACAGATTGACTGCGTTTCGTTTTGAAAATTAATACTGAATACATTTGTACTGTATTTGCAAGATCGATCTAATTTGGTTTAACTCGAACAGAACCAGCGAAATAGGGTAATTATATTGAAGCCTAGTTCATTAACCTTAAAGGTAATTGCTTTTGGTAAATTTCATGTTGCAATCCAATCATGCTCAAAATTCTCCGAGTTTCTGAAGCATAAGTGGATCTAGATTTCATATTCGGATCACACAAATTTTCTTGAACACCTTAAAACACTACTTGTTTCAATATTTAGGCCTTTCATGAAGGCAGTAATGTGGAACTCTTTAATGAGGCTGTGAAGTTTTAACCTAAAGTGATTTTTTTCATTTTTGCCTTACTGTAACATTTAGTGTAACAAATGTTAAACATTTCCATATTCAACCTTACTTTCCTATACGAAGCACATAAGCATTTCTTAAACCAGTTACTGCTGACTTGGTAAATATATAATAAATCTCCCTTCACGCAGACCCCACTGCTAGACGAATATACAGGGTGTATCCATGATGATGTTACAAACATTCAGGGATGCTGCCGGAGGGCAAATGGATCAATTTAAGTTCAGGAAACGTTCGAGTTATTAAGAAACCAAGCTTTTTATTGTCCGTCCGTTTTTAACAGACGCCGGGATGTCAGAATTTCGTCCTGCAGTAGTTTCTTTAACGTGCCGGAAGCCAGCGACATGGGGTTGTCACCTTTAAATACCCTTAAAGGCCACCGACCTCAGTCAGGTTCGAACCACTTAACTTGGGATTAGTAGACCAAAGCCGTATCCACTACACCATTGTGGCCGGCAGTCAAAAGTTAAAATACAAATCGGTCTGATACCTCCGACTGTACTGCACACTACATGTGCTACGTGTTTAGTAGGGAAGACAATCCCGACGAGTAGAAGAGGCTAGGATAAGAACTCAACGACTCCAATGCAGATGACGTACTGTGTACTGACCTGATCGGTGTACGATGTCTGTACTGTAGGCTTCGGTCTGTGTTTACGGGTCGAAGTTGTACGTTGATCAGGCCTATCCAAATGGAGTTGTACCCGGTTACGGAACTTGCAGATATGGTGTTCGTGTATGGGCAAGGAAATGGAAACAGTAAAGAAGCCGAACGGTTGTACAGGACCAAATATCCACATAGGAGACATCCAGTTCACACCATGTTTCCACGACTGTTCTACCGATTAAGTGAAATAGGGCAATTGGTACCATAGTACAATGACCGAGGAGGACGACGAATTACACGAACTCCCGACTTAGAAGCTGCAGTGCTTGCTCGCGTAGATGAGGCGCCTCCAATGAGCACTCGAGCAGTTGCACATGAAATGAATGTTTCGCATATCACTGTCTAGCGAGTGTTAAGTGAAATGAAGCTACACCCCTACCGTCCCCAGAAAGTGCAGGCTTTGGGTCCTGCTGACTTCGCACCACGGGTCGTGTTAAGCCAATGGGTCTAGCAGGATCTTGCAGTCGATCCTCACTTTCCTGCGTATGTGCTTTTCACAGATAAAACCTGTTTCTCTAGAGACGGAATGCTAAAGTCACAAAAGTCATGTTTGAGCCGATGAGAATCCTCATACTACAGTTGTGAAGAGCCATCTGCACAATCTTTCAGTCAACGTGTGTGCAGGCATAGTTACGTAGTAAGCGTGTCTCTCCTTCCTCCCTGCCTCAATGCATCAGTGTACACAGTGCTGCTCAGAGATGCACTGCCCACGTTCATGGAACACATCCCACCCGCCCTTCGTCAACGGATGTGGTTCCAACATGATGGAGCCCCAACTTTCTTTGGAGTGAGGGTTGGTGAACACCTGGATCAGACATTCTCTGCAAAGTGAGTAGGAAGAGGAGGTCCTGTTTTGTGGCCCGCTCTTTCGCCTGATCTCACCCACTTGATTTCTTCTTGTGAGGCCATGTGGAAAGCCTTGCGTATGAGACACCTGTCGAGACTGAAGAGGATCGCTTGGCAAGAATTCTCGCTGCCTGCGACGCTGTTCAAACGATACCTGGAATGTTCGAAAAAGGACGACAGAACTTTGTACGACGATGCCATGCCTACATTGGCGCAGGGGGATGCCATTTAGAGCATTTGTTGTAAATGGAACAGCTTGTGAAACTTATGCAGGTAAACAGACTTAAATGATAAGAATATTGTTTAACTTTTGACTCGATCGTTCCGGGAATGTGGTTCGTTATCTCCAATTCATTTGCCGTCCTCCATCTTCCACCATCACGGATACACTCTGTATTTTGCACTACGCACAGATCAATGTCTAAATATCAAGGAAGCAAGCTTGTAGCTTTATGTGACTGTTAATATCGTGATCATAAACATGGCACCTCCAGTTTTAACTAAAATTCCATCCACAGGACATTTCATTTCAAAAATTCCACGTGGAATAATCGGGATTCGAACCATAGTCACCTCGGCGAACATCCTGTGATTATGTAATTTTGCTATCTCGCCCCGAGTCGAGTTCATTTTCATTAGGTTCTCGAACACTGTACAGTAGCCAAAAATAAGTGTTTCTTCCTGTAAACCTAAACATTGGAAGTGTTTTAACCTTCTATTGTTGTTATGGTTACTGCTTTGTGTACACCGCCATCGCATTTGGAGACTACCAGCATGTATTTATCGTTGGTTAGTTGGTCATTGCTTAAGAGCTTGTTGCGGTGCCATGGTGGTTTCTGAGGTGACTGCATAATGGTGACGGTAAATGGATCTGACATAGTTCAGTGTGCAATTCCTATTGCATGAAATCACATCCTGTCAAGAGAAGAGCAGACTAGGCGACTAGAGACACAATCGGGTCATAATTGCAACGCTGTGAGCATTGGGATCAGTATGGTTAATGAAGGAACATTTGTACGCTGTATATCAGGAGAAGAATATGCATTCCGGAGGGCTGCTCTTCATTTTAATGAGGGGTCACCTTGGATTATATATTTCCTATAGTACAAGGTGATCCATAAATTCTTATTGACCGATATGGAGCTCATTTCTACATATTCAGAGCGAGAATATCGAGAGAAGTTGTTAGGCATTTGGTCTTTATGTGCACTCCACCGCACCAGATTTGGCCACTAGCTAAAATCGAAGAATCCGCCACATTGAAGACTCACCAATCAGGGTATACCTGTACAGTACTGGCCTTGACACAGGAGCATACATAGTATATATATATATATATATATAGATCAGATTCCTTGATCGACGGATAGAATTTATACAACATGCAGGGTGTAACTCAATTATATCCATAAAAAGTCACAAAGAGATTTTTCAAGAATATTGGCGCAATCGTATTAGCGGAGAAAAGTTTTCGTTTCGGGAAAATGAGATTACTTCTTTATAACCGGGAGCGCGATACAAATAGACGAACTCACTGTATTTTACGTGCCAGAGAGCAAGCTGCTGCCCCCTGTTATACTTCAGAGGAGGTATGGGAATTGGGGGAGGGAGTGGGGGTGCGTGATAGATGGAGACAGATATAATGCTCAGTTGTGAATGCACAAGTTTCTCGTTCGTTTTGCGCAGTTACTTCCCCAGCCCCTGTAGGCAGCGTTTCTTGTTTGCTTTCCTCTGTACACAGTGGTAACTAAGATTGCGGCAGAAATTGGTGAGAATGGCTCCGTTTCGAACCACCAACGATGAAATTCCTGATATGCACCTAGCCTATAGGGCAGGAAATGGTAACGGGAGAGAAGACGCACGGATTTATGGCATCCGGCACCTTAATCATCGCCAACCTCATCACTCGACCTTGGTGTCCATTGACAGATGACTGTGTGATTCAAATCCTTGACACTTGGCAGAGCACATCGGTATGATAGCCAGAGTTTGAAGAGACTGCTTTAAAGGAAATAATAATGATAATCCATCAACCAGTACGAGGTCTGCCACGAGGAATGTTGGCGCTTCTCATATGATGGTTTGGAGGGTTTGGAAGAACCAACAATTGTTACACCCTTGTTTATATCAACCGGTGCAAGAACTATCACCGCTGGTTTGCCCACAAAGCCTAACCTTTACAAGGTGGGTCTTAAAGACTGAGGGAATATTCCATACTTCTTTTTATGAATAAAGCTACATTTATGAGAGAAAACATGGCAAACTCCACAAATCGGCATTTAGGGCGGGATAAAACTCTCATGTGACATCACTGGGCACATTTCAGCAGAAGATGTTTTTCCATGGTTTCCCATATTCACACCAGACAAATGCTGAGGCTGTACCTTAATTAAGGCCACGACCGTTACCTTTGTAATCCTAGCCCTTTCCCATCCTTGTGCATCTAATTTTAAGATGCATTTCGTAGACACATTATATTTATCTCTCAGGGTGGCTTGATAACAGCGTTCACTGCCTAGTCCCTACGACAGGAGCCAATCTAATGTATTTGAAAGTGTAGTACGGGGGAATGTATTCCAGAGTAATGCTGAAGTCGACAACCACTCCCCAGTGGCGTCTGGACTAACTAAAACTTTGAATGATATAATGATATCTGAATTATAATGCTTGTGCAATTTTTTTTCATTCGTTTCTCTATGTTTCTTTGGAATAGTGGTCAGAAAGACAGACAAGGGAGTGACATGGTGTGAAGATGATTTGTAAAATACATGAGAGGATATAAATACAGGCGATCTATCCATGATAAAAGATATTAAACATATTATACCACTAACAACATTACTTACTGGTTGGATTCTGAACTACTCAACCATTAGCTGTCATAGATGGCGTAGGCATTGCTGAAGAGACGTACTAGGGAAATGCTACTGTTTTTTTTGCTACTTGCTTTACGTCGCACCGACACAGATAGGTCTTATGGCGACGATGGGACAGGAAAGGGCTAGGAGTGGGAAGGAAGCGGTCGTGGCCTTAATTAAGGTACAGTCCCAGCATTTACCTGGTGTGAAAATGGGAAACCACGGAAAACCATTTTGAGGGCTGCCGATAGTGGGGTTCGAACCTACTATCTCCCGAATACTGGATACTGGCCGCAATTAAGCGACTGCAGCTATCGAGCTCGGTACTAGGGAAATGAGGAATGAGGTAGTTTCCCGTTGCTTTCCTCACTGAGCCATAAGTTGATATTACATATGTCTGCCTACCCCACTGAAATACCGCACTAATCAATTCTATTTCATATCATTCATAACAGGGACTGGCTGCATCACGAATGGCATTATTAGCAACCAGCATACCTCAGTCACTTTCATATCGCCAAGACATGGATTAGACTGAGACAGGTCGATGAAAATAAAAAAATGATATGTCTCATACCAGATGACATAGTACTCACTTTTGACGTAATTACTACAAATTGTTTATTAGTTCAACTTTTCCTGCAGTTATGAATTTTTTTATATGCCTGCACAATGACTAGACTGCATTACTACCTGCACATAGATTATGGGGTCTCCTAAGAACCGATGATCGAATCTTATATTAAATTTGAACTTCTGACAAAAATATGTTATTTTTATCAAATGGTGCAATATTAACTTGACGCTAGTAAAATATAAAACTGAACTTCGAGTGAGCATAATGCAAGAAACATCATCTCTAACACCAACACTTTCCCCTCGAGTTTATTTTGAAGACGACGAGCAACGAATCCATTCTTCACCTCTTTGACCCTTACAGAAAATATATTCCACATCATTATAATTACCTCTTCTCTCCTCCTTGCTGGTTTCTCCATGAAGGGTCACCTAGGTTTTTCTTTGTTTTATTTGCTAAGTTTCCGTTTCTTTGCGAAAAGGCCTATTTGCTAAATGTTCCTCCACACTCCCCTTTCGTGCGAACTGTCTGTTGTTCTGTATTTTTTTCTTTTTTGGCTACTTTGCTCCGTCTCTCTGGAGCTAAGAACAGACCGGGACTAGTTTACCCCATACGCTCTATTATTATGAAAAAAACAGGCTGCAGGAAGACCTACACATTTTGCAGTCAGCTGGGCTGAATAGCTCGGACGCTTGAGGCGCTGCGTTCTGACCCAAACGTCGCAGGTTCGATCCTGGCTCAGTCCGGTGGTATTTGAAGGTTTTCAAATAATACGTCAGCCCGATGTCGGTAGATATACTGGCACTTAAAAGAACTCCTGCGGACAACATTCCAGTACCTCGGGGTCTCCGAAAACCATAAAAGTAGTTACTGCGATGTAAAACCAGTATTATTATTATTATTATTATTATTATTATTATTATTATTATTATTACATTTTGCAGTCGGTATAGTCATTAAAATAAGTAGTACAAAATTGAGTTTCACGAACATAATAAATTTATACGGTCTAGCTCCTAATAATGGGACGTCCAGTGAAACGAAACAGGGAACATTTCTTATATAAAATCTCCAAGAGGTCGAATTTTCTCTTTATTTTGTCGCTAAACATGTCCAGTTACTTCCCAAATACTCAATTAAAGGAAGACCAGTGAGGATGTAGTATAAAGCTCTAAATGCAGAATGCAACATCACCTGGCCACATAAATACAGGTTTAACACACGCACACCACTACAGACGAGTCTCCCCTACGTGGAAATTTTGAAATACAATGTCAAATGTCAGTGGCTTGCATTCTATCTGAAATATGATATCCCTGGATTGAGAAAGAAGTGGTTATCATGGTCCAAATAATGGATCCCAGCCGGCATTCTGGATTTGAGATAAGAAATAATATTCAAGGTTATCTCTAATAATTTTTTTGTTTATTATTCTTGTTTTCTCTTTGCTTGCTCTGTAATGTCACACAAACACTCACAGGTTGTCAGGCTAGATCTGGGAAAATTGTGGCTGTGGCCTTCATTAAGGTACAGCCCCAGCATTAAGCGGTGTAGCTGTAACTATGGCCTCTGTGAAGTAGTCGATCTCTACAGAGCGCCCTTCATTCTCTCGGAAAATTATTTCATAAAGTTCTGAGATACCTCACAAATACTCCGTACATGAACAGAAGCAGAACTTTGCCGCTTCAGACCGGGTGAAGGCCGAGACCATACAAATGCAATGAATAGGAAATTATTTTCCTTCTTAATCCCAGGAAATCACAGTAATGAAACAGACGGGGAACATGCATTACATGGCTTTCGGAGTGATATTTCAATGCCCTTGATATTAATCAGCAAGTCAATATAATCTTCTATGTTAAGAACACGTGTGACTTAGTTAACATTTTTAAAATGTCCTTGAAACTAGATTTATACTTACTAAAATATAATCTTTCCCATAATCTGTTGTCCTGATTTGATTTGTTGTAGCCGGGCTGAGTGGCTCAGACGGTTAAGGCACTGGCCTTCTAACCCCAACTTGGCAGGTTCGATCCTGGCTCAGTCAGGTGGTATTTGAAGGTGCTCAAATACGACAGCCCCGTGTCGGTAGATTTACTGTCACGTAAAAGAACTCCTGCGGGAGTAAATTCCGGCACCTCGGCGTCTCCGAAGACCTTAAAAAGTAGTTAGTGGGACGTAAAGCAAATAACATTCTTCTTCTTCTTCTTCTTCTTCTTCTTCTTATTATTATTATTATTATTATTATTATTATTATTATTATTATTATTATTATTATTATTATTTGTTGTAGTCTATGAAGGTCAGTGGCACACACTGCTGCATACTGATTTGTTTTCGTTGTATGCCACAAAAGAATTCCTGTGAGGTCCCTATATTCATTTTTCAGTTATGAAGAAATTATTGGTTTATAAATCTTCAGTTACCGGATATGCACAAGGCAAAGCACTTTTGGATAGGCCACTTTACCAGTGAGGAGGTACTCCATCGTGCTGACGAATCATGTGAAGACTTAACCCTTGCAAAACTTAGAAAAACAGCGCATGTCGGGCACATTTTCGAAAATGACATACACAGCCTGATAAAATGATCATAGAAGGCAAGATAGAAGGTAAACGTGGACACGTGTGAAGAAAATTAGTGTGCACGCGGAACCTTCGACAGTGGTTTGAGGTCCACGATATGGTTGGTCATTGTTATACGGGAAACGCCTGATATTCCGCAACCTTGTGTGAGGAGACAACCCAGAACAAGAAGCACATGGAGCAGCTTACGGCAATGCTAACTTGGCGGGGCGAATTTATACAGAGCAACATCCACAGTGCCACATTCCTTGTGCCACACATCATTTTCAAGGCTAGATGAACGTCTTCGAGATAGTGACCAGTTTCAGGTAAAGAAAATAAATTGAAGAGACAATAGTTTTGCTAGAACGTTTGACGTTGAAGATATTTTGCAGCGATTTTCAAAGAGTTAAAATCAATCAAAGTCATTTATGCTGACAACTGGGCTGCAGTGAGAATTGATGGTAGAATGAGTTCTTGGTTCAGGGTACTTACAGGGGTTAGACAAGGCTGTAATCTTTCACCTTTGTTGTCCGTAGTATACATGGACTATCTGCTGAAAGGCATAAAGTGGCATGGAGGGATTCAGTTAGGTGGAAATGTAGTAGGGAAGCAGTCTGGCCTATGCTGACGACTTGGTCCTAATGGCAGATTGCGCCGAAAGCCTGCAGTCTAATATCTTTGAACTCGAAAATAAGTGCAATGAGTATGGTAAAAAAATGAGCCTTTCGAAGACTAAACCGCTATCAGCAGGTAATAAATCCAACAGAATTGAATGTCAGATTAGTGATGCAAAGCTGGAACATGTATATAATTTCAAGTATTTAGATTGTGTGTTCTCCCAGGATGGTAATATAGTAAGTGAGATAGAATGTAGTGAGCTCACAGTATTCTGTAGGAAGGAAGTCAGCTCTCGGACGAAACAGTTTTTTCATCGGTCTGTTTTCAGACAAACTTTGCTTTGCGGGAGCGAAAGCTGGGTGGACTCAGGATATCTTATTCATAAGTGAGAAGTAACAGACATGAAAGTAGCGAGAATGATTGCTGGTACAATTAGGTCGGAAAATGGCAGGAGGGTAATCTGAATGAAGAGGTAAAGGCTAAGTTAGGAATGAACTCACTGGATGAAGCTGTACGCATAAACCGGTTTCGGTGGTGTGGTCATGTGAGGAGAATGGAGGAGGATAGGTTACCTAAGAGAATAATGGACTCAATTATGGAGGGTAAGAGAAGTACAGGGAGACCAAGGCGACGATGGTTAGACTCAGTTTATAATGCTTTAAAGATAAGAGGTATAGAACTAAATGATGCTACAGCACTAGTTGCAAATAGAGGATTGTGACGACGTTTAGTAAATTCACAGAGGCTTGAAAACACCGCTGAAAGGAATAACAGTCTATAATAATGATGCATGTATTTATGTATTCGAAGTGGCACTTGAGCTAGGCATATTGTTCATTCGCTGAATAACCAACTTTGTGGAAACTCTTAAGGGAGTATGAAAAGCGTACGGTATTTCTCATCGAAAAAATATCATACATCAATGCCACTGATTACCTTAACAAACCGCAATTTGCAGAGTGCTGTTTCCATAGATTTAACGATGAGCCTGTATTTGCCACACACATGTTATGGATAGACGTCGCATGTCTTCATGTCACAGGGAGGAAGGGAATGAAGAAGTCGGATCAGTTGAACTGATTCCTACGCGGAAAGATATCCTTGCAGCGATTGGACTTATACGACTATTTATCTGTGCATATTCGACTTTGCTTGCGAAATGTAGAGTTCACAGTGCACTATGTCTTCTGGTATGGGCTAGAATAAATTTGTTACTTTCATTGACCTGCCTCAGTCTCATCCTCGGCTTTAACAATATGAAAGTGACTAAGGTATGAGCGATGCTAATAATACCATTCCTTATGCAGCCAATCCCTGTTATGAATAGTGTGAAGGTATCGTTCATAGGGTCGGTTGGTGCATGCGTTTCAGTGGGCTTGGCAGACTGATATGCAATAGCACCTTCTGGCTCGGTGAGGAAATCAACGGGAAACTACCTCACTCCTACTTTCCCTAGCACGCCTCTTCAGTGATACTTAGTCTATCTATGGCGGCTGTTGGTGTAGCTATGGAGGATCAAACCAGGCTTCGGGCTGTAGGCTATACCCAAGGTATACATGAGTGTAAATTCACAGATAAATTATAGAGAAAATATTATTAAATATTGTTCGAGTTCGTCTGCCAAGCATATTACGATTAATGATTTCTTTCTCCCGTATGGATTAACCCATTCAACGCCAAACCCGTATGTATACGTTACTGAACGCCGTGCCTCGTCCACCAAACCCGTTTTGGTGCAGTGAGTACTTCACCGATATCACAAATGAACGGGATATAGCGTCATGCTTGAAATTCCGTGAAAATTCTGAGAGAAGTTCTGTACAGTAGATATATCACTCCATTCGCGTGTTCTGAAAGCGATCTGATGTTATTTCAGCTTCGTTGGAGTGGATAATCTTTCCCGCTATCGTGTAGCCATCATGGCGTCTTGAAGTACACATTCATATGTTGTTGGCGAAGAAATGGAAGGTTTCCTCATAAATAGTTATTCTGGAGAGCTATATTTTTATAATGAATATGGAGAACATATAGGGGGCGATAGTGAACTACGAGAAAGTGCGAGACAAAGAAGTAATGATGCATGAAAATCCAGAGCCTGTTTCCAGTAATTCGACCGGGTCAGGAATGAAATGAATGAAGCCCCATCTAGCGGCGAGGATAGGAATTGTGCTGGCTGCCGAAGCCTGTCGCACTCCTCTGGGGCACTTATTAATGAATGACAGGTGAAATGAAATGATATTGAAGAGCGTTGCTGGAATGAAATATGACAGGGAAAACCGGAGTTCCCCGAGAGAAACCTGTCCCACCTCCGCTTTGTCCAACACAAATCTCACATGGAGTGACCGGGATTTGAAGCACGGAACCCAGCGGTGAGAGGCCGGTGCGCTGTCGCCTGAGCCACGAAGACTCCTAGTAATGATGAATCTCATGCGGAATTGTCATCCCCTTGTTTTCGATAATACCATTTCTTGGATCAACATTTTTTATTATATATCAGTAATAATATCACTGATCGAAGAAGCGCTTCATGTTAACATGCTACGGCTTTGGAGCCAAGCTCTGCATTCAGCAGGCGAGTGGGTTCGAACACCACCATCAGCTGTCCTTAGAATATAATTTTGTGGTTTCCCTTTTGCACTCCCAAGCAAATGCCGGGACAGTTCCTATTCATAAGCCAGAGCCGATTCCTTCCATTTCCTTACCCAGTTTCATTGATCATCATTAATTTCGTATGCATTACCTTCTCAACTGTGGTTGGCATCAGGAAGGGCATTCGGCCGTAAAAATATGCTGTAAAATATAATCTCACTTCATTGGGCTGCGGGGCTAAAGGGACGACATGCATTCCATTAATAGTATCAGTAATAATTTACCTATAAAAGTGCCCCTTCCTTTAAAAAACCCGGACCCGAGGGTTCTACTGGTCATCAAAACTCGGCAGTGAAAAGGTTAGCGTAGTAGAGCTACGTCATTAATAGATCCAGTTTTATTAAGCATAAATACTGTATAAGTTATTACCGTAGCATACAATGCAGGTAACATCTAGAAACTATGTAAGTTACGCAATATTTCAATTTTTTTTTACATGTAAGCATATTTTGTATCTGTTATTGTACGTGTTTGATTGTCTTCCGCTTAGTACGCTGTTAACGCGCGATCTCTTGAAGAAAGTTTTACTGAGGTGATGCTGTATTTACGTACATGTATGCCTCTTTTAATGCTAGTTGCTTTACGTCGCACCGACACAGATAGGTGTTACGGCGACGATGGGACAAGAAAGGCCTAGGAATAGGAAGGAAGCGGCCGTGGCCTTAATGAAGGTCCAGCCCCATCATTTGCCTGGTGTGAAAATGGGAAACCACGGAAAACCACCTTCAGGGCTACCGACAGTGGGGTTCGAACCCTCTATCTCCCGGATGGTAGACGAATAAGGAGAATAAATTATAAATGGCCTAGATTTATTAGTACCTGCTTCTAGATATTCATCTCCTATCGGAGTTTGCTACTGGGAGAGTTCCTTAATTTCTTTTCTAGACGTAAGTAAAGTAAAGCAGTACATAAGTTTGTTAAAATTGGATTTACGTCAAAATTTCTCACAACTTTGCTAATGTTAGCATTGTCGTGCTTAATTTGGCGTTTGATTCTTGCGTGAATTATTCTATAAAAATCCATTGGGTGAATGTAACATGCTTTATCGGACTAAAATTGTTGAGCAGACAGCTTGCGAGTTGTAATGAAATTAAGCGAGGGTCGGTTTGTGTGTTGTTACTGTGAATGAAATATTTCAACTTGGTCCAGGCTAATTCTCTGGGAAGGAATTCAGGCCTACAGAGTTTACTCAGCTGCCGCTTATTTCTCGAAAGAGCGATTTTCCTGCTAGTGGTAGTTCAAGCCATTGATTTTTCTCTCCCCGCTTAATTTAACGGAGGACTGCCTTCATATTTCCAACAGCAGGGTTAGTGTGGTTCCTATTAAGGATGGCCTTAGGGAGCTTTAATATTATTTGCTTAGTTACTCCGCTTGAAAATATTTTAGCGTCAGTGATGGGCCTGTGAAAGGAGAGCAGATTTCTTTATTTCGTAACCATGACCATGTCTCCCGGTAGCCCATTATTTGGCTGCCTTCAACCACACCGACATTAATGACGTTGTTTAACTTTGTGTATTAAGTAAAATAAATCCTTCTAGTACTGTATACGACCTTTCCTAGTTCTCATTCACACACACACATTTTTCTTCTCAGAGGAACGAAAGTTAGAAACTTCCATACTTAATGAGGAGACAGCTTTACAGGATATGCGTGCAAATATTTTTACATTTCGTGCAGAAAATCATTATGCTCGTCACAGACAATTGACATTTTTTATCGGAATTAATTATTTATTTATGTGATTTGGTCACTATTTTAACGCTTTCATTACCATGTTTTACATGTATTCATTTGTAGTATGTGCCCGTTAAATATATACTCTGTATGTTGTTTTACATACAGCTTTACCGGTGGCCTTACAGAAAATTATTGAGCGATGAAGCGGATAATTCACTAGGCTATGTTATTCCTGTAAGCATGGAACGTTACGTAGTCTTGCGTCTTATTCCTTACATTTTCAAGGTGATTACTTTCTCTTTCCTCTGGGAGTTGTCTTCAACTTAGGCACGCTGTGAATATATCCGGTGTCTTTATTTTGGTCTTCCGCGAATTGTTCACTCTTTTTGCCCATAGTAGTCTCCAATATCCCCCAAAATGTTTCTTTTTATTTTTGACAAGTTTTACTAGTTCAACTGCTGTACGGTTTGTGTGGTATTGCGGAAGTTATTCATTTCCCTAACAGAGAATAAGAAAAGTACATCAGCAACACACGAAAAACTTGGAATATCTCTCCTCCATAACTTCCTTGTACTTCAGCCTCACGCTTCCCGAACATTTGTAGGTTTAGATAGTAATCTCGATATAAGAACGAATCCACGGATTTGGGGGTTTGACATTGGTTGAGTTAAAGAAGATACGAGCTCCAATCTCACATTTTGATAGAATATTCGTAAATCAACTCATCATTAGTGGTTTCCAGTAAAATAAATGTCGTATGGCTTTTAGTGCCGGGATATCCCATGACGGGTTCGGCTCGCCTGGTTCAGGTCTTTCTATTTGACGCCTGTAGGCGACCTGCGCGTCGTGATGAGGACGAAATGATGATGAAGACAACACATACACCCAGCCCCCGTGCCATTGGAATTAACCAATTAATGTTAAAGTCCCCGACCCGGCCGGGAATCGAACCCGTGACTCTCTGAACCGAAGGCCAGTGAGCTGACCGTTCAGCCAACGAGTCGGACAGTGGTTTCCAGTAATACAGAATAATTCTAAAGTGCGGTGGTAGAGGATTGTGATTAAAGCATTCACAAAAACTTTTTCACACTTCTTCGCTGATATATTTATTGTATATCACATAGTATGGTATACGTTGTTCTAAGCACAACAAAACATTATAGAAGCGAGATTCGATACGTGACCTTGCCATTGTGCTGTGCGTTCGTTGTGGGAAAGTTCTTCGTCCTTGCCTTGTGAAGCACTCTCCAAACATTCAAACGACAATTTCTGGGTAGGAGTTGCGCCATGTAGTTTGAAACTTCATTGACTGCATGTGTAATGAAAGTAGGTCAGTTCAATGGGGACATGTTTCCTATGTCTCCTTGTAAAGCGAATAACAGTTGAAGAGTTGTAATGAAGGAATCTAAAGAATGATTCACACTCTGAATCACGCAAGCGTTTAACAGCAAGAAAACATAGAATAACTGAGACTTTCGTCAATATCTTCAAGAAGTAAGAATGTAGTCGTATGCAAGTAACGCGTGAAATGTTAATTTATGTTCAGTTCACACGTAAACGAGAAAGGGACTTAATTCCACCCTGGACATTAATAATAATGCCGACTTGTATATTTGCAACGGTTTAATCGTTTGCGTGTTGTAAATTATCGCATAAATTTGCCATGTTTATCCTCATACATGCATTTAGGTCAATATTCTATCTCTTGTTGCACCTGTCGAGACCACACAATTTCTATTAGAACGTATTCTTAGGTAAGATGGACTGCCTAGCCAAGTTCATAAAACCGTGCTCGGTTCACCCTGGAGGACGTGCGGGTCGATTCCCCGTCAGAAAGCCCAAAAATGTTCGAAACGGAGGTCGATATTTTATATTTTATTGCACAAAAGTTACACCTGCCGAGATCGCACACTTTCTATTAGAACTTATCCTTAGGTAAGACGGACTGCCTAGCCAAGTTCGTAAAACCGTGCTCGGTTCAACCTGGAGGAGGTAGAGGTCGATTCCCCGTCAGAAAGCCCGAAAAAATTCGAAGCGGGATTTCCACTTCAGGAATAGCGGATGGCTCCGAGGTTCTTTCAGCCTACATCAAAATGAGTACCAGGTAATACCTGGGAAGCGGGAGAGATGCTGGGGGGGAGGGGGGTGGCTTAGCGTACAGATAACCACTGTGTCATATAAGTGCCGAGGTTACGGATAGCCTACATCTACAAGCCCTCCCAAGTCCTTCACCACCTCTATAGAGATGACTGCTTTTTTTTTTATATTCCTGGATACCGTCCTCAAGTCCAGTATTCACTTCTGCGGCACATAAATTATATTGTATTTCTAGACATTTATTTTTGCCAAGAAAGACATATTTCCTTTTTAAATACATTATTCAAGAAATGCGATATGTTACTTATTTATGCAGCTGGATTTCCATTTGTATGGTCATTCTTTAACTAATATCGTAACCGTTTAAATGTGTTATCCACTAGGAGAACATTTGAAATTCGATCACCTCTGTGTAATATTTGATTGTGTGAACTTTTAAAATGAGTCCTCGCTTAATTTTATTACATTTCGTTCATGCGTTTAGTGTTCGTATGGAATCAAGGTATTAAATCAGAAATCAAAATCAAAATCTCCTTATTTTCAAATGAGGTGTCTACCTCGGTGGCAAATGGTACACTAAAATACATTATTGTCAAGCACTAAATATGAAATTAACAAGAGAAGAAAATGTTTCTATAATACAATATTATACAATTTACGCTAACAATTTTTTCTATTAAACACACAGCTCATCCTTAATAAATTTATATTGTTTACAAAATTCTACTTATAATATCTAATGTACTACTTACAAATATAGTCAACTGATATACAATATGTGGAATTACTTCAAATGATACTATACAACTGGTATAAGATCAAATTTTACATTGCATTTATTTACTATTTTTTTACCCATTCTGGAACCTAAGAAGCATAACGACCTGGATCGCACTCGCTAATTATTTAAAACGCATACATATTCGCCCTTGTCAGTGGATACATTTTACATAAACATACTCCCGGCATGTCATCAGAGGTCGATGACCTCAATATCAGGCCGCTCAGAACAACAATAATAACTAGACGAAACCAGTCAAGACGTTGCGGTCAATCGGGTAAATATTTCTTGAAGAACTCCTTATACACGACGTTCCTTGTACTTTAGATTACTTTTTTACAATTTTCTTTACGTCGCACCGACACACTTAGATCTCACTGCGAAGATAGGATAGGAAATGGCTAGAAGTGGGAAGAAGTGGCCTTAATTAAGGTTCAGCTCCAGCATTTGCCTGGTTTGAAAATGGGAAACCACGGAAAACCATCTTCAAGGCCGCCGACAGTGGGGTCCGAACCCACTATCTCCCGAATCCAAACTCAAAGCTACGTGACGCAAACCGCGCAGCCACTTGCTCGGTGTATTCCTTGTACATTTACCTTTTGGCAAAACTGCGACTTTAAAATATCGCTCTCTTGACATTGCAACATTTAACTGGCCATGGCTGAAAACACGCTGAGACAGAAAATGCCGAGCGAATTGGAAGTTAAGTCCTCTTGATAGAAAATGGAAGTATTTTATCGGATATTGTTAATTCAATTCTCGGTATTAGAGCTCTCTGTCCAGCTTTGTCTCCACTTATTATTTCCATATCTCAACAATTTTCGCACATACTTCTTACAGTTAGGCCCTACTCTGGTTCCGTTTAGGAGCCGTTGGTAAACGTTCAGATTTCTAAGGAGCATCACTACGGCTCCTATTTTGAGAATGAATATATGGGGGCAAACCATTAATTCCACAGAATTCAAGAAAGTAGGGAATAGTATTAAACTGTTGACGCTAGTGTATGGTTCTGAACTACCAAGTAGCTTTCAAATTAATAAATTAATTCATTAAAATAATAAGAATGACAACTTTCGGGAAAATAATGACATCTTTCCCAGAAGTGAATATTTTGCTATGAATTTCAATCACGTTATCAACATGTGCCAAAATTCTGGCGGGTAGTTCAGTAACATTTGATCCGTTACCATCTACAGAGGGGTAATCACCGTTACCTATTTCTTGCAAACAATAAGTTAATTCTATTTTTTTGTTTTGCCTGCATATTTTTATGTAAGCAGCGTATTATGAAGAAGGGTCAAATTGGATTGTTTAATACTATCACAAATAAGTAATTGTTTGGCGATAAGCATGTGAAAAAACAGGCAAAACTTTTATGAATTCTTAAGTATTTCCAGTGCGTAATACTACGGTTTTCAATATTATAGATTGATCTTACTACTAGCTTAATATTACAATGATAATGAAATAGAATTAAAACATAACTACCCAACAGGAACAACAATAACAAGAGTACACAAGCAAACCCGTGGAAAAATATTACAAGAAATACTACTAGTTTAACATTCTAAATCCACAATCATCATATACAAATTCACGCTCAACTTAAGTATTTCCAGGTCTTAACACTACAGCTTACAATACTATAGTTTGAGCTTACTACTAGCTTATTACAAGTTATAATAAAGTAATGTTAAAACATAGCTAATTACCCAACAAAAGCAACTACAACAATAAAGAGTACCACAAACAATTCCTTGGAAAGAGAATACTACATGAAATACTACTAGTTAAAAATTCTAAATCAAGCTGAAAATCACAAATTCAGTGAAAATAGTGGCAATATTGATGGAACGCAATATTTAATGAACTAACAAGTACAATTGCATTACATTCCTTCATTGTAGTCTCCCGCAAAGTCGGCAAGCCGTAGAGGACAGTTGGCAAGGCGTTCTCTGTGCATGACAGCGATGGAACGCCCTACTGCGTGGAGTACAGATGCCATTTCAGGAGATCGGTAGCCTCGGAGGGGTTCCTTCAACTTCAGAAACAGTGTGAAGTCACTAGGACTGATGTTTGATGAGTACGGAGGATGCTCCAAGACTTGCGTGGAGTCTCATTCTCACGCCTTGACCCATCGCGCAACCGTCCTATACGTTAACACATTCTCGCCACAGGCTTCACGTATTCGTCGATAACATTCTGATGCATTTTTGCCACGGGCAACCTCGATGTTAATCCACGACCACTGATCATCTTTTGAAAACATGCTTTAAAGCAGTGATATTTTCACTCTTCACTTCATCGCCACACAGCAACAACACTTCCAACTGGATGCCCGTCAAATGCTCACTATACATAGACAACAGCGCCACTTGACCGCTGCCATATCTTATTTGCGCATATTCAATCTCCTGCGAGTGTCTGGACTACGTTGCAACTACTTTACTTACAGCCCTCGTATTCATAACATTTCTACTGGATGGGGTTCTCCTGTACGATAAAACATAGGAAGGTGACTGAGGCGATGATACGAAAGGTAGTAAGCCAAGAAGTATGATCTACTACCACTGTTTGTTAATTACAGTTTATGCAAGTTGGAGGGCCGGGCTGGCTGTGGTGGTAGAGCCCTGGCCTTCTGGACTCAAGTCCTGTGACAATTGAAGGTGCTCAAATACGTCAGCCTCACATCGGTAGATTTACTGGCACGTTAAACAACTCCTGTGGGACAAAATTCTGGTACCTTGGCGTTTCCGAAAACCGTAAAATTAGATATTGGAACGTAAAACCAATAATAGTAGTAAACGCCGGAGGAGAACGAGCATTGTGTGGAACAGGTCTACAAAGCTACCGCTAAGCAGCTCGACCTTTGCTCATCGTAGCGAGAATTGTGGTGCGATGTCGTTCCTCGCCCGGACCTCCACATCCTATTACACGTGGTGCACTGAACAAGTCTTCCCGCGGATTTGCAGAAGGGAACAATTAATAATAATATTATTTGCCTTACATCCCACTGACTACTTTTACGGATTTCGGAGACACCAAGGTGCCGGAATTTTGTCCCGCAGGAGTTCTTTTACATACCAGTAAATCTACCGACACGAGGCTGACGTATTTGAGCAGCTTGAAATACCACCGGACTGAGCCACGATCGAACCTTCCATGTTGAGGTCAGTAGGCCAGTCCTGTCAGCTTTCTTCCCCTGTGAACTTTACTTCAGTCTTAGAAATACTAATTTTCACACCTTGTTCACTCCACCTCTCTTTCAAACTCCCTAAGATATTACTGATGATAGCAAGTTTTCACTACATTCTGCTGTTAATATCAAGTCGTCGACATAGGCCAAACTGCTTAATATATTTCTAAACAACTGAATCCCTCCTTGCACATTTGTACCTTTCAGTGATTATCTATGTAAATTATGAACTGTATCACTAAAGTTATTTATTACAGTACACATAGGTTGCAGGTAGCGGGAGACAGAAATAGGGATATTCTAGTGCCTCTAAATGTTAATTATTAACTTCTTCTATGATTTAGCTGGGTTGAGCCCAAATTGACAGGTTCGATCCCGGCTCGTTATGATAGGTGCTCAAGTACGTCAGCCTTGTGCCCGTAGATTTATCAGCACATAAAATATATCCTGTGGGACATAATTTCGGTGATGATATGAGCCACGCTTTTTTTACCGAAATCGAATGACTAACTCTTCTCTCGATCTCCAGTGCACTGCTCAACCTACGACTCCACTATGTCCATAAGCAGAGCGACGATATGACAGTGCGAACACAACTTGTAGTTGACTTCTTTTTTTATAGTAATAAGAGACATTTTATTTTACTAACTTGCGCATGTGCATACCGTATATCACCATTAATTGTTTTATTAATCTTAATAAATATTATTATATTACTGACATCAACACATCGACACTTAAAACTTGAAATTAGAAATAATATCTCCGTTCGCTTTAATTTATCTGAACATAATAATTCCCGTTTAACACCCATTATTAAATATTCAATGTTTATATAAGCTGTTAAGTCCAAAACTTAATTATAACTCTGAGCGAACAGCAATTAGATGATAAGAGCGGGGACATGCAGCTGGTCTCGATCATATTTGATTGTAAAGTATATCCATAGATGCCACGCTATAAATTAAATGAAGATGGATTGCTATAGTAAGTGGCTTTTGTTAATATAACCAGTAATATTTCGATTTATTTTTGACGTAATTGCATAGACTGTATATTGATAACGTACACAAGGGCTGGTCTGTCAAACTGGAAAATAGTTTTTCTTTTACAATTTGCTTTAAGTCGCACCGACACAGAGAGTTCTTATGGCGACGATGGGATAGGAAAGGGCTAGGGGTAAGAAGGAAGCGTCCCTTGCCTTAATTAAGGCACACCACCAGCATTTGCCTGGTGTGAAAATGGGAAACCACGAGAAACCATCTTCAGGGCTGCTGACAGTGGGGTTCGAACCCACTGTCTCCCGAATGCAAGCCTGCAGCTGCGCGCCCCTAACCGCACGGCCAGTTCGCTCGGTCACAATTAAAGAGTGAGCTTACTTGCTCTCACGAACTTCTAATTTTTTGCTAGTTGTTTTCTGTCGCACCGACACAGATATATCTTACGGCGACGATGGGACAGGAAAGGGCTAGAAGTGAGAAGAAATCGGCAGTGGCCTTAATTAAGGTACAGCCCCAGCATTTGCCTGGTGTGAAAATGGGAAACCACGGAAAACCATTAATATTATTTAATCGTCACCCCAACCAGTTAGCCTACTCTCGGCTACAATTTCTGCTAACAAGTATGGCCACGATACTGTATTTATATTTCATTGCACAGAGATTCGGAACCAAATTACACAGATGCTATAGTCAGAATAAAGGTGGCGAGCATTGCTCACGAGAATATTAAGCTTGCATTATATTAGAAACAACCATTTCAAACCGACGTTACGTACACAGGTTCTAACACATCTTCTTAATCTTAAAGAACTAGTCATTAGAAAGGACATTATGGAGAAATGAGAATCGTACTAGTAGAGTAAGTTCATTTTACCGTAAACCTACAAGTTCTACGGTATATTTCATTGGTCATCGTACAAACACTCTTAAAATCAAAGATTAATTTTGCTACTTGCTTTACGTCGCACCGACACAAATAGTTCTCTCGGTGACGATGGGACAGGAATGGCCTAGGAGTTGGAAGGAAGCGGCCGTGGCCTTAATTAAGGTACAGCCCCAGCATTTGCCTTGTGTGAAAATGGGAAACCACGGAAAACCATCTTCAGGGCTGCCGACAGTGGGATTCGAAGCTACTATATCCCGAATACTGGATACTGGCCGCACTTAAGCGACTGCAGCTATCGAGTTCGGTACAGATAGGTCTTATGGCGACGATAGGATAGGAAAGGACTAGGAGTTGGAAGGAAGCGGCCGTTGGCTAATTAAGGTACAGCCCCAGCATTTGCCTGGTGTGTGAAAATGGGAAACCACGGAAAACTATCTTCAGGGCTACCGACAATGGGATTCGAACCCACTATCTCCCGGATGCAAGCTCACAGCCGCGCGGCTCTAACCCAACTCGTCCGGTAACTTATAATTTAACTTGCTTACGTTGCAGTTTCTCAAACATCATTGGCAATATTTTTCTTTAAATTCACTGTCGCTTTGCCAGGTTGAACGTTTGAACGGCTCATACGGTTGGGCGCTCGCCTTGAGAGCCTAGCTGGCGGTAATGATCCCGGCCCAGTTTGTTGGTATTTGAAAGTGCCCAAATGTACCAGCCTCGTGTCGGTGAATTTACCGGCATGTAAAGGAACTCTGGCAGTCGTCTCCAAAAACCGTCAAAGTATAAGGATGTAAAACCAATATTCTTCTTCTTCTTCTCCTTATTATTATTATTATTATTATTATTATTATTATTATTATTATTATTATTATGTTGACATCTTTTACGTGGCGCCACTCAGGCTATAAACCTGCTACTATAGTAAACAGTATTATACATTGTACAACTGAAGGAATTTTAATGTTCTTTATTCGATATTTATTTAATTAAATTAACTAAACAATACTGCACCATTTGGAGGTTGGCTGACTGAAGGTCGATGAGCATGATACTTACTTAGATCTGGAAGGCGTGGACGGTCCGATGATACGTTTATTTGGGGCTGAAGGGGTAGGTAAAATATAAATGCTGAAATAAAAGAAGTGGTAAGGATTCATTATAATTATTAGCATTAAGTTAACTTTGAGAATTAAAATATATCCGTTGGCCTAAAGTGTGCTGCTGATCAGACATGAATCCCTAGTTTGACATATTAATTGATGCAAAAACAACAGCATCATTGAAAACAAACACTGCATTAATGCAATAACATCATTGAACCTCCCACTCATAGGTACAGTATATTTCATGGTTCGAGTAAGCTTTGTCAAGCTCCGAGTTTGATAATTTGCAACACCCCTTGATTGTGAATTCAATTATCAGACTGAAATTCATACATTAGACTTCCTCACAGCAACCACAATTTCATCACTGAATTTCAACACTCAATTTCATCATGACTGATGACTGATGACCAACATAAGCAGGCCTACAGCAGAGATTTTACAGTAAGGAGAGCATTTTTAATTCCTTAAATTGTTAAATATTTAAAAAAAATGATAAGATTTAAAACACCTCCAAGCTTGACATGATCCTCATTTAATATTAAGAACATCACATATAGGTATTTCATAACAGTAGGGTCACGAAAGCATACATCACAACCACGCTTCACTATTATTAATTAAACTAGTTAATAGAACATAATTATGATATGTAGACACCTATTTTATTACACCATTGAACCGTAAATATTATTACTATCATTAGTATGTATGTACTGTATGTTCAGTTCTCAGCCCTAAGGCTGGTTGGATCCTCAACAGCTCTGGCATCAGCTGGCATGGATGACCTAGGCATCACTGAAGAGGCGTACTATGGAAATGAGGAGTGAGGTAGTTTCCCGTTGCTTTCCTCACTGAGCCAGAAGTTGCTATTACATATAAGTCTGCCAAGCCCACTGAAATGTAGACTATGCATAAACGGACCCTATGAGCAACTTTTTCACATCATTTGTAACAGGGACTGGCTGCATAAGGAATGGCATTACTGATGTGATGATGATGATGATTATGCTTGTTGTTTAAAGGGGACTAACATCGAGGTCATCGGCCCCTAATGGTACGAAATGAAATAACAAAAAATTCAAATTAATCCACTGACCAAAATAAAATAAAAAATGTCATGAAGAATGAATGGATGGACATGAACCATACAAAAAAAAAAAAAAACAGTGGATCAGACTCAAAAAGAAGGTAGTTAATTAGAGTATTACTGACCAAGGGACCATTTATAGAGCTCAATGATGCTTGATGTCTGAAGGGGTGCTAAATTCACGTCTAAGGCCCCACAGAATGGTACATGTCGCGGGTAAAGTAGAACCATGGTATTTGTCATTTTGGGGTACTGATCAAAAGTAGCGAAGACTCACGGTGGTCCACACAAGATGGTACTACTCACAAGTATTGCAATTCGTACAGGGAACGCAGACCTATGGTGTTTCTCACACAATGGCGCCACTCATAGCCAACGCAAACCGGTAAGGTTCCTCACCTAGGTGTACTAGTCACGGGCGCCGGTATTCCCGTGGTGTTCCTCACATAGTGGGTACCAATCACAGGCAACGCTGATCCACGGTGCCGCTCATATAGCGGCACAATTCACAGGCTACGCCCAGACCCGCGGTGTTGCCCACATGGGTACAACGCACGGGTACTGGAATCCACCAGGCCAGGCTTTTTACTGCAACTAATCACAAACCTATTTCGTACCAATTTAGTGATACTACGCGCAAGTACATGCAACCCATGGTGTTCCCCGCAAGATGGTACGAATCAAGAGTAGTTTCATGGTTCTAATTCAATCATCCCTTGGTCGCCCCTTGTAGTCGCCTCTTACGACAGGCAGGGGATACCGTGGGTGTATTCTACATGTGCGTCCCCCACCCGCAGGGGGTAGTGTGTTTGGTCCGCGAGAGGTATTTTATTTCCCTCAAGTCCGCCGGCAAGCCGGTTAGGACCCATCTATCCACCACCTGGGACGCGCCATGTGGGAGTATTACCTCTCCCCCTGCTACGCCTGCGTAGCAGGTTCGTGGAATGGCATTACTAGCATCGCACATACCTCAGTCACTTTCACATTGTCAAAGCCAAGGATAAGACTGAGACAGATCAATGAAACTAACAAAATTGCTCTAGCCTATACCAGAAGACACAGTGCGCTGTAAACACTACCTCCTGCCAGCAAAGGCATTATTATTAGTAGTAGAGTAATTACTTTACATCATTCTTATCATTAAAAGTAAGTATGGTTATTAACAACATGATTTACTGTTAATATTAGTAGGGATCATTATCATGGTTCTTAACCCTAGAATCACACTGTGGGTTGCCCGCAACCCGGTCGTTTTATGATCCATTCCACGCGTGCGTCACAAGCAGTTAACTTGCGGTTACTTCGTCTATCGTCAGTGTTTGAATAATTTATTGTTGATCCGACAACACCGTTCAAGCGTTTTCAGAAGTTTGTTGTGTCGTATTTTTGTGTTAGGGTCGCATACGACTCCATGGTGAGGTTTATGTAACAGTAATACGTACAATATACCTTTCTTTATCTTACAATATAACCGCGTCTAGTTGTGAAAAAAATGGTTCGAAGTACGGTAGTTAATAATTTTTTGTCCATTTTAACCTATTTTCAAGTATCAAAATGGCGTTTTCAAAGGTGGGGGGGGGGGGGGGGGGGAGGCGGTCGTTCGGCAGACGAGCTTTAAAAAATATTGAATTGATGAAGCAGAAACTCGGAATGTAATGTACAGTAACTTGAGTGACTTTGAAGAATCCAGTACTGAGGAGGATGTTACCACAACTGAAGAGGATGACATAGAGGACGAGTTTGAAGGAGAGCCCGATGATGCTAGAGAAGAAACAGTTTCTGTTCTACGGGAGGAATGGTCACAAGTGGTTCAAAAATCCTTTCCGTTCAGTTAATACGCGAACAAGTAAGCACAATTTGGTGCACTATTTTTCCAGGAGCTAAACATAAAGCACGTAATCTTTCGAATGAAAAGGATGTCTTCAACTTAGTTTTTCAGGTGAAATGTTAGCTTTTGTCTTCACACAAATTCAGAAATCGATTTGCAGATATAACAAATTTTCAGAACAAAGCTACCTTCATCCAACAAAAGTCCGGCTCCATGGCTAAGTGGTTAGCGTGTTGACCTTTGGTCACAGGGGTCCCGGGTTCGATTCCCGGCAGGGTCGGGAATTTCAACCATTATTGGCTAATTCCCCTGGCATGAGGACTGGGTGTATGTGCTGTCTTCATCATTTCATCCTCATCACGATACGCAGGTCGCGTACGGGAGTTAAATAAAAATACCTGTACCAGGCCTTTCCGGAGGCCACACGGCATTTCATTTATCCAACAAATATATGTGAATTAAATGCACTGATAGGTAACCTGTATCTCAGTAGTGATTGAGAAATTCTCCTTTGTACATCGAAGAAATGTGGTCTCAGAAATTCAGAGAAATCATAAGCGAGAGCGGATTTGATTTCTTGTTGAACTGTTCATGGTTTGACGATAAATCAACGAGACAGGAGACGCGAGCAAGTGATAAATTCCCTCCAATCAGAGAAATATGGGGCATTTTTATGAATCATTGTAAAGATAATTACACACCATTTGAGCATGTTACAGTTGACGAATAATTACTACGATTCAGGGGGTGATGTCCACTTAAAATGTACATACGCAGTAAGCCAGAAAGGTATGGCGTAAAAATAATACTTATACGTGCTTCCAAACATATAATATGTGGTATGATATGCCATATATTGGTAAACAGCAACGTGACTCAGAAGTAGTTATCCAAACAGTGGTGTGCGGTGAACATATTCATTAGCCCAACTGCAAAACGTTTTCTAAATATAAACAATCGTAGCGCCGTCACAACCTCCAAAGTCAACATTACCATTTTACAAGGCTGCATTTTTCATGGAAAGGTCTACCTGAGAAAGATCTTTCAAGAATGTTTTCAACCACACACTCGCACATACTTCCAAATTGATATTCACAGCAGTGACGACACCATCATCACTTAATCTATAGCTGATTTTAAACAAAGTACTTACAGTTTCATCCGGTGAAGCTTCGTGATACTACAGTCATGGTTTTCACAAAAATACACTGGGATTATTTGTTTTTTACTTAGAAAGCCTAAACTAATCAGCAAAATTTAACTGGTATTTTACCGTCGTTGAAGTTTTATAGTTTTTTTTTTTTGCTAGGGGCTTTACGTCGCACCGACACAGATAGGTCTTATGGCGACGATGGGATAGGAAAGGCCTAGGAGTTGGAAGGAAGCGGCCGTGGCCTTAATTAAGGTACAGCCCCAGCATTTGCCTGGCGTGAAAATGGGAAACCACGGAAAACCATCTTCAGGGCTGCCGATAGTGGGATTCGAACCTACTATCTCCCGGATGCAAGCTCACAGCCGCGCGCCTCTACGCGCACGGCCAACTCGCCCGGTGTTTTATAGTTTCACTCGCATACTGAGTCTAGATGCATCAACTACAAACGACGGAAAATATCTGTCACGACGTGTAACACACGTTATATTCATGAAGAATGCCGCAAAACTCGCGAAACCTTAATCTATAATCCAAGAGGAACACTACAAAAATTCACTATATACCACCATCACAGACATCCATTCGTGCTTAAGTCTGTGTTCATGCTGGGCAACCTAAATATTTTTCTGCGGCTATCGGAACGCATACACTACACGCATCATTAATGAATTGCTCGAAACAACTGTATACATACCGAAACCCAAGACTAAAAGACAAATCGCGCCGGCAAGAAAACCCAGCTCTCTGGAGAAGCTGAACTGCGGTAGTGCGAGCGGATTGTCGAGACAGCTGTACTTGGCTTGGCTTAGATATTCGCATTTTTTAAACATTATAAAAAGCGTTCCTGTGGTGTAGTGGTTAGCGTGATTAGCTGCCACCCCTGGAGGCCCGGGTTCGATTCCCGGCTCTGCCACGAAATTTGAAAAGTGGTATGAGGGCTGGAACGGGGTCCACTCAGCCTCGGGAGGTCAACTGAGTAGAGGTGGGTTCGATTCCCACCTCAGCCATCCTGGAAGTGGTTTTCCGTGGTTTCCCACTTCTCCTCCAGGCGAATGCCGGGATGGTACCTAACATAAGGCCACGGCCGCTTCCTTCCCTCTTCCTTGCCTATCCCTTCCCATCTTCCCATCCCTCCACAAGGCCCCTGTTCAGCATAGCAGGTGATGTCGCCTGGGCGAGGTACTGGTCATTCTCCCCAGTTGTATCCCCGACCAAGAGTCTGAAGCTCCAGGACACTGCCCTTGAGGCGGTAGAGGTGGGATCCCTCGCTGTGTCCGAGGGAAAAGCCGACCCCGGAGGGTAAACAGATAATGATGATGATGATAAAAAGCGTTCTAAGGAATAATTAGAAAATGGTAATACAAAGTTCTTTACCCCAACAGCTCTGGGGTAGATGGTGTTCAGTGCACGCCACTGTATCCCAATGCGATATGTTCTACGCCTGACTGAGGGTATTCAAGGAACTAATAAAAATGTCACCATGGGCAATTGGTTCACGTTATGTGAAGTAGCTAAAGAGTTAGCGGGACTAAAATCGACCATTGTAGGAACAATGAAAAATATTAAGTCTGATATTCCTCCACAGTTTGCTGAAACAAACGGGAAACAATAATTTTTGTTTGATGAAACGCCGACAATGGTATCATTTGATTCCAAACGAAACAAGGCTGTTATTGTACAGTCAACAATGAAATTTCAGCCTGTTATTGATGATGAAACAAATAGTCCTAAAATAATATTATTTTACAATGCTACCAAGGGTGCAGCGGATACACATGACCAGTTGTCCCACTCCAAAATAGTTTTTAGGAAGACAAGAATGCGGCCACTTCGAATTTGTTATGGGATGCTTTACTGCTTGAACATTTCATCTGCACCAAAAGTGAAAGAAATGGGTTTCTAAGAAGTCTTGCATTTTTCTTGCTTGAAGACCATATGAAACTGCGGCTGTCGCGAAGAATTCCCAAGGAACTTCTAAGTTGCATCCGTAGCGTTCTTGGTTGGGAGAAGCCCACCAGTGAAAGTCCAATGGTAAGAGGGAGACCTGGACCATGTGGTTTCTGCCCTCGGAACAAAGAGAGAAGAGGGCAAGCAAAGTGCGTGATTTATTCTCACAGTCTGTGAGCAGGGCACCGACAAGGAATCAGCAGCGAGTGCAAAGGTGACAAAGCCTTTCGTAAAATGGATAACATGAACAATGGTGCACTATTTTGTGTGAATTCATGTACGGACATTTAAAAGCATGTTTTTGCATGCATAAGAATAGTTAGAATTTAAGAAATTAGGTGAGAGTAAAATGTGTTTTCAGCACATAATTATTTCTAACAAGCCACCTCTATTAACATTATAACACCTGTGTAAGTACATAGACGTAGGGAAGACCATTTACCGAGCTCGATAGCTGCAGTCGCTTAAGTGCGGCCAGTATCCAGTATTCGGGAGATAGTAGGTTCGAACCCCACTGTCGGCAGCCCTGAAAATGGTTTTCCGTGGTTTCCCATTTTCACACCAGGCAAATGCTGGGGCTGTACCTTAATTAAGGCCACGGCCACTTCCTTCCCACTCCTAGCCCTTTCCTGTCCCATCGTCGCCGTAAGACTTATCTGTGTCGGTGCGACGTAAAACATCTAGCAAAAAAAAAGACCATTAAAGAAACTCTCTAGATGAGTGAGAAGAGAAACAACATGAAAATAAAAATGTCAAATGAATCTATATCACTTTTCGAAATTGGCTTAACCGCAACCCCACAGTGTGGTACTAGGATTAGTGCCATCCTAGACCATCTAGCCTAACCACATTGTCACTATGATCAAGTGCTTATAAACTCGTCTGGTAGTCTATCAATGTCTTCATTTAATGAAAGGCAGGTGATTATCAGTGTTTCCCTGTAGGAGGTAAGTCCCAGAATTTTCGTTATGAGTATCATTCTACTATGTCCTGTGTGGATACATGTTGAGCGGTTGTGAACTACTTCCCCAAGATTTCTTTATGCATATTACTCCACTATATTATAACAGTCATTCGACCGGGTCAGGAACGAAATGAATGAATCCCACAGCTATCGGCGAGGATAGCAATTGTGTTGGCAGCCGAAGTCTTTCGCACTCCTCTACTCTACTCCACGAAATAAACTGCAGAGGTTGCGGATAGCGGAAGCATTTACCTTCCAGTGCTCCAAGGCCATTATGGCCTGTGCGGAGATACTGACACCAGTCCCTGCCACTTTTCCTGAGTTCCCAGGTTCGATTACCGATCAGTCCAGGCATTGTAATACTGGACTGTGGACTGTGGGCGGGAATGTGGTTCATTCAGCCTCGTGAAACCAACTGAGCAGCTGCTGATACGAGAGACAGCGTACCCGGTCGCAAAAGCCGTGGAATGAGACTGAGTACGTCGTTAATCTGACCAAGTGTTAATCCAAAATTAGCAGGCCACCTGGTTGAGTAGCAGTCGTCTTGGTATGCCTAGCCCCTTAATGGACTGTTGCGGCATGATGTTTGTTTCCATTAATAACAATACTGTTCCATGAATAGCGTATTCATTAAACTCAATATTTACCAAGAGTACGAAATTACTGTAGTCTAACCAGAAATGTTTTGTTTTCTTAATAAATACGGTATCAAGATTACATACTGACAACGCAGTAATCCATAAGATAGATTAAAACCAAGAGTGCAATCTTGTGAAGTAGAACAAAACACTATTTGGTATATGAAGGAGATAAGATGGCTAGTTCAATCAATCAATCAATCAATCAATCAATCAATCAATCAATCAATCAATACTGATCTGCATTTAGGGCAGTCGCCCAGGTGGCCTTTTCCTAAATGATTACAAAGAAATTGGAAATTTATTGAACGTTTCCCTTGGTAAGTTATTCCAATCCCTAACTCCCCTTCCTATAAATGAATATTTGCCCCAGTTTGTCCTCTTGAATTCCAACTTTATATTCATATTGTGATCTTTACTACTTTTATAAACGCCACTCAAACTTATTCGTCTACTAATGTCATTCCACGCCATCTCTCCGCTGACAGCTCGGAACATACCACTTAGTCAAGCAGCTCGTCTTCTTTCTCCCCAATTCTTCCCAACCCAAACTTTGCAACTGTTTTGTAACGCTACTCTTTTGTCGGAAATCACCCAGAACAAATCGAGCTCCTTTTCTTCGGATTTTTTCCAATTCTGGAATCAGGTAATCCTGGTGAGGGTCCCATACACTGGAACCATACTCTAGTTGGGGTCTTACTAGAGACTTACATGCCCTCTCCTTTACATCCTTACTACAACCCCTAAACACCCTCATAACCATGTGCAGAGATTGTACCCTTTATTTATAATCCCATTTATGTGATTACCCCAATGAAGGTCTTTCCTTATATTAACACCTAGATACTTACAATGATCCCCAACAGGAACTTTCACCTCATCAACGCAGTAATTAAAACTGAGAGGACTTTTTCTATTTGTGAAACTTACAACCTGACTTTTAACCCCGTTTATCAACATACCATTGCCTGCTGTCCATCTCACAACATTATCGAGGTCACGTTGCAGTTGCTCACAATCTTGTAAATTATTTATTACTCTATAGAGAATAACATCATCCGCAAAAAGCCTTACCTCCGATTTCACTCCTTTACTCATGTCATTTATATATATAAGAAAACATAAAGGTCCGATAATACTGCCTTGAGTAATTCCCCTCTTACAGGGTCAGATAAAGCTTCACCTACTCTAATTCTCTGAGATCTATTTTCTAGAAATATAGCAAGCCATTCAGTCACTCTTTTGTCTATTCATCCGAGTCATCTTGTTTCTGGATATGATGACTCTGCTGCCTTGCTTACTGGAACGCAATTACAGAGTTCGTGATAGATTTAAGCTGTAGAAAACAGAATGAGTTTGTGAAAGGTCATGCAGGTCAAATATTTATTTTTCATGATATTAGATTTATTGTCGGTGCCACTCGTTATACACAGAGGGAGTGCGGAATATTTGTCAGTGGAGGTCATTAATAGAGATAACACAGGACTGGAGAACTCGTTAATCGATTTATGTCGATTTATGTAGAGCCAGGTGCGGTAATTGTGAGTGGAGCGTTGACGCGTAGGTCTAATCCTCCGGAAACGTCAAGTAATTGGCGTCAAGTATTCGAAACTATGGAAACAGAGGCCATCCTCTGTCCATATCAGAAGTTCGGCAATTGTAATTCAACGTGGGAGGTACAATTTAATAGATAATTTACACGGAGTTTTCAATTTATATTTTACATTATAGAATATGCTAATAGGCTAATTTTAAACTTGTAATTATCTCCACAACCATCAGATATATGTTTGTAAATATACATGCATGTCAGTACGTACACTCCAATTTTTCATAGTCGAGCTGTATGACAGAGTTGTCACCGTCTTTACCATCGGATCTCCGGGCCCCGAGTTCGATTCGCGGTTGGGTCGTGGGATTTTAATGGTGAATGGTTAAATCCTTTGGATTGGGGAGTAAGTGTTAGTGCTGCCTCAACTTTCCTGCAACCCACACAACACTATCTTTCATCACATTAATACATAGTTTCCCATACGCAGTAGACGCCACCCCACACTCATCGAGTGTCTGCCTTGCAAAAAATAGCCATACGAAATTATCACGTAGACATGTGCGTATAGATCGTTTCCAGCGATATTCATTTCTTCCATGATTCTCACCATTAATCTAAAACTATTGAAGATCATCCTCATCCTGCATTTATGCCATTTACTAAGGGCCAGCAGTACGTGTGGGTTAAACCCACTTTTACGGAGGGATGCCTTTTCTGACGCCAATCCTAAAGGAGGATTGCATGTCCCTGCGGTGGTTGTTAGAGAGATATATTGTATGTCAACGACGATGTGTATTACGGCGAACACCAACACCCAGCCCCGAGCTAGAACACAGAATTCATTAGGTCGCTTCCTTCCCAGTCCTAGCCCTGTCCTATCCCACCGCGGAAATCAACGGAGCTAAAATTCCAGGCTCCACCAGGAACCGGACCCTGGTCCCTTTTAACGGTAGACAACTACGAAGACAATTCAACTTACGAGACCGTACTAGTTGGCCACGCGGTTAGGGTCGCGTAGCTGTGAGATTGTATCCGGACGACAGTGAGTTCGAACTCCACTGTCGGTAGCCTTGAAAATGGTTTTCCGTGGTTTCCCATTTTCACACCAGGTAAATTCTGGGGTTGTACCTTAATTATGGCCACGGCTTCTTCCTTCCCACTCTTAGCCTTTCCTTATCCTTTCGTCGCCATACAACCTGTGTCGGTGCGGCGTAAAGCAACTTGTTAAAAAGAGGCTATTCACTATGTCGAAAACACTAATTATAACACATATAACACTATAACATTCCTGTAAAAATACACACTGTTAAACATAGAATGGCATGCTTCGTTCTACAAGAACATCCTCAGATTCTATTAAATCACTTTAAATCATACGTATATTTGTACAATATTGTTAACACAACGTGGACATCGTGATGACATCCTCCTCGTACTCCTCGATTTCCATGAACAGGTCCGCTTACTCTCATCAAGTGGCTTCACGAGGCTCGGTGAATCTCGTTCCATCCCCAATCCAAGATTAAAATTCCTGAGCGAGCCGGTAAAGCAACCCTTGGCCTCCCAGGAAGAGACGCAGACATTCCACCCTAGAAGGCGATCATAACGTCCACCAGCTCTTATAATAGTCCCTGGAAATTATGGTCCTTAACTTCTTGTGTTGTTCCCTGTTTCTCATTTCTCAATACGCTACACTACGTTTCTGCATGACCTTACTGGTAGATCTGACCCCAACTCGGCCCGCTGGCACTTGAAGATGTTCAAATATGACAGCATCGAGTTGGTAGGTACACTGGCAGGTAAAGGGACTGCTGCGGATCAAGTTTCAGGCACCGCGACGTCTACGAAAACCGTGAAAATAGTAAGAAGGACGTACAACCAATAACATTAGTTCCAGCTTTTGTGACCGAGAGCTAAGCCGAAAGCAGTCACACTGTTCAACAGTTATGCTCTTTATCTTTAATTTACCGGGCGAGTTGGCCATGCGGTCAGGGGCGCGCGGCTCTGAGCTTGCATTCGGCAGGTAGTGGGTTCGAATCCCACTGTCGGCAGCCCTGAAGATCGTTTTCCGTGGTTTCCCATTTTCACACCAGACAAATGCTGAGGCTGTACCGCTTCCTTCCAACTCCTAGGCCATTCCTATCTGTGCGACGTAAAGCAAGTAGCAAAATTAATCTTTGATTTTAAGAGTGTTTGTACGTTGAACAATGAAATATACTGTAGAACTTGTAGTTTTACGGTAAAATGAACTTACTCTACTAGTGCAATTCTCATTTCTCCATAATATCCTTTCTAATGACTAGTTCTTTAAGATTCAGAAGATGTGTTAGAACCTGTGTACGTAACATCGGTTTGAAATGGTTGTTTCTAATATAATGCAAGCTTAATATTCTCGTGAGCAATGCTCGGCACCTTTATTCTGACTATAGCATCTGTGTAATTTGGTTCCGAATCTCTGCCCAATCTATATATATAAAATAAGAGTTTTGTCTGTACATTGCTCAGAATTTGAAAAGAATGGTATTTTTGTATCGGTCATGTTCACAGTAACAAGAAAATGCATTTTTTACATTTCCGTAATTTCTGTCTGTCTGTCTGTCTGTCTGTCTGTCTGTCTGTCTGTATGTATGTACACGCATCACGAGAAAACGGCTGAAGAGAATTTAATGAAAATCGGAATGTAAAGTCGGGTGATGAACCGCTACAATCTAGGCTATAAATTATTTTAATCACGCTGAGTGAAATGGTAGTTTAGGGGAAGCCTGAAATTTAATTCTCAAATATTTATGTTATTAGTGGTCGTGTCTTAATGAAAATCGGTAGACAAACATGTGAAATCAGTCGCTACAATATAGGCTATACACGCTGAGAAAAATGTTAGTTTAGGGTAAGGCCTAAAATTTTATTGTCAAATATTTATTGTATTAGTGGTCGTATCTTCACGAAAATTGGTGTGCGAAGTCGGGGAATAGGTCGCTATAATCTAGGCTATCAGTAATGTTATTCACACTGAGCGAAATGGTAGTTTAGGGGAAGGCCTGAAATGTAATCTATATACAGAGTGAAGCGAAATTCGCGCACTCGGGCGTCGCAGTGCGACTCCCTACATGCCAGCAATAAAAAATGTATTTCACAAAAGTTCGTCCTGCGAGTATATCAGGCAGAGAAAGGACGTTGAATAGTGGCAATCTGGCAACACTGTAACCACATGTACGGTAAGTACCTCTGTCAGCAACATACACTCGTGCTGAACAGTGGGTGCATTGGACAGGGTTTTGGGTTGGCATGCAGGTGGTAGAGGGTTCGATCCTGGGTTGAGGCGCAATTTTTGTTTACTAATTTCCATCGGACATTACATACTGTAATACAGTAAGACACCGTACCTTAGGTCTCATGTATCCTACATTTACAACATTTTGTAACGCTGAACACAACAAATACCTTGCTAGGCCTACTGGTAACGTAAGCCCTTACGAAATACAATGGACTTGAACGAGGCAAGAATAACAGTTGCTACTAATCTATGAGATCATTGGAGGAGGGTAGAAAGAAAACAGGTTTCGCATTTAGTATATGAATTTGTGCGAATAAATTCACTCCCACGACGTGGAAAGGACGTCTTTCAAAGCTGACCAAGGGAAACGATTGTTCGTCCATTTGTAGGATCGTAGTATGTAAGTGCAAAGGGTTTCTAGAGGACCCGTTGCAATGGCTGTTGACGATTAAGTTGCCAGATACCATACCACCTGGACTACATTTATGAAATAAAAAAAATACGCTTCAACCCAGGATCGACCCATCGACCTCCTGAATGCTAACCCAAAACTGTAACCACTGCACCAACTGTACAGCACAATGAACAAGTGCTGACAGGGGTAGTTACCCTACATGTGGTTAGAGTGTTGCCATATTGCCACTCTTCAACGCCCTTTTTCTGCCGGATATACTCGAAGGACGAACTTTTGTGAGAGACATTTTTTTATTGCTGGCATGTGAGCAGTCGCGCTGCGACGCCCGAGTGCGCGAATTTCGCTTCACCCTGTATATAAAATAAGAGTTTTGTCTGTACATTGCTTATAATTTGAAAATAATGGTATTTCTGTATCGGTCATGTTCACAGTAGCAAGAAAATGCATTTTTTACTTTTCCGAATTTTCTGTCTGTCTGTCTACTGTCTGTACACGCATCACGAGCTAACGGCTGAAGAGAATTTAATGAAAATCGGAATGTAAAGTCGGGTGATTAACCGCTACAATCTAGGCTATAAATTATTTTGACCACGCTGAGTGAAATGATAGTTCATGGAAGGCCTGAAATTTAATTCTCAAATATTTTTGTTATTAGTGGTCGTGCCTTAATGAAAATCAGTAGACAAACATTGGAAATAAGTCGCTACAATATAGGCTATACACGCTGAGAAAAATGGTAGTTTAGGAGAAGGCCTAAAATTTAATTGTCAAAAATTTATTGTATTTGTGGTCGTATCTTCTCGGAAATTGGTATGCAAAGTCTGGGAATAGGTCACTATATACTAGGCTATCAATAATGTAATTCACACTGAGTGAAATGGTAGTTTAGGGGAAGGACTGAAATGTAATCTATATATAAAATAAGAGTTTTGCCTGTACATTGCTCAGAATTTGAAATGAATGGTATTTCTGTATCGGTCATGTCTACAGTAACAAGGAAATGCATTTTTTTACTTTCCCGTAATTTCTGTCTGTCCGTCTATATGTATGTATGTACACGAATCAAGAGGAAACGGCTGAAGATAATTTAATGAAAATCGTCATGTAATGTCGGGTGATGAACCACTACAATCTAGGCTATCTATTTTATTCACGCTGAGTGAAGTGGTAGTTTAGGGGAAGGCCTGAAGTGTAATTCTCAAATAAGTTATTTATGTCATTAGTGGTCGTATAGATAAATCTATATATATATCGATCTCACAGCTGCGCGCCCCTAACCACACGGCCAACTCGCCTGGTCGTACCGACTGAAACAGCCTGCCTGTATATTGGCGGGAAGTAGCATGCCATTCCTCTGGTTCATACATTTTCTGATATATCTGGTTCGTAACACACTGGTTCATCATAATATTCGAGCTATTCAATCCCTACTCGGAGGCACTGATTGGAATGAGTAGTGTGCATGTTTAACGGAATAATGACAGAGGAGTGTTCACGGCAGTCTGCGACCTGGTTATTCCAGCTCTGGAACTTCGGACTCTTAGAGCGGCATCGTAGTACTGTTCGTTGAAAGTGAGAAAGTGTGCGGTGTTTCATTTGATCGAGTATTTTATATGATAACATTGCTTTCAATCGCTACATTCCTACTGACGTTTTTGTAACGACCTATGTTGGATTAAGTTAGGAAAACCACCAAGTCAGTCTTTGTTAGAATCCCGTAGCGAAGCACGGGTACATCAGCTAGTGAAATATAAATACAGCATCGTGGCCATACTTGTTAGCAGAAATTGTAGCCGAGAGGAACTGGTTGGTGTAACGATTAAATAATGTTAACTTCAGATACAACAAAAAATGTTTTTAGTAAAAATGTTACTGGTTTTTACGTCAAACTAACTACTTTTACGGTTTTCGGAGACTCACAAAATGTTTTGTGTATCACAGAAGTTACTGTGGTTGTCTCGACACTTTTTCGTGATTCCATGGAGTAAAGTTCTGAAACTCCACCCGCCTGGTTATAAATATTTAACTGTATTCAGCATATAGTTTGTGAACTGTTTTAGGGATTTTCCATACAAATGCTTAGTGGCTGGAAGATCTACTTACTTCATAAAAGCAAACAAACGGATTATCGACTTCACTGAGGGAACAGTTAATTTATTGACGTCCCAGGGAACAAACTTATAACAGCTGAATGCAGTATTCCACAACAATCCCTGCAAAATATTCAGTCAGGCTTTATTATTCACCCACAACATCGCTCAACGAAGCCATTGCACAAGATTGTTATGAGAATGGTGAAAACATACTATTATTATTAATGTTATTGGCTTTACGTCCCACAAACTACATTTACGGTTTTCGGAGGCGCCAAGATGCCGGGATTTAGTTCCACAGGAGTTTTTTACGTCGCAGTAAATCTACCAACACGAGGCTGATGTATTTGAGAACCTTCAAATACCACGTGACTGAGCCAGGATCCAACGTGCCAAGCTGGGGGTCAGAAGGCCAGTGTCCGAACCGTCTGAGCCACTCAGCTGGGCTATTAGTATTATTATTAACAGTGGCCTTACAGGAATTTTGATCTGATAGTACTCCATTCAGTTCGCGACTATAGCCTAGATTTATTTACGTAAAGTGGTTGAATCAAGGGACTCCTATCCTTTTATTGACAAAATCATTTGCCGTATATACAGTATATTCATCCTGAGTATCTATAGATTGTTCTTGTGATGTCGGTAAACTTCTTTGATCGACCGAACACACACTGAGCAAGTATGAGATCAGATGAAAGGACAATATCGGCCCGCGCCGTATGTGATCTCCAGCGTCAATGCAATAACTGCTGCGCGAGCTTTCTGAGGAGCATATCACACTTCCCGTGCTTCCATTCCCAAGTGTATCGCCGCATTACACCATGTTATGGGCAATGGTAGACCTTTCTAAATGCATCCTCAAAGCGCCTTGGTGGGTGTGCTATTTACCAACTGATGAGCCCAACTTAGCACACTGGGGCGAAACGCTGGCAACCAGGAAAGAGTTAGCTGAAAAATTTATGATGTCTGAAATTATAATAATAATGCTAACGATTTTAAGACTCTCTAACTACTTGTATGGTTTTCGAAGACGGCGAGGTCCTGAACTTCACCCTGCAGGAATTACTTTCCATGCCAGTAAATCTACCTTAGAAGGAACTGATCGATTGGTGCACTTTCAAATACAAAATATTAGGCAGTACCTTATGGTTGATGAGGAAAGTATGAGGGAGTTTAAAAAAGTAATTCAAATACAACCGGACAGAGCCGAGCCCTAGCTTGCGAATTTCACTTTGTTACTGTCCCATTGTTGAAACATTTCGCCTCCCCCCCCCCCCAATGTGTCCATATAACTTATTTAAAAAGTGGTTATCTGTGGTCGAAAGGTCTTGTGCACGTGGAAGGTGAGAAAGAGTCTCATAGTAGGAGTTGCATTGTTTTTGGACTGTTGTTTTTAACAACAAGTTGATCAAGTTTTATCTCGAAATACTTTTATAAGTCAATCAAAGCCGCCTTACACTTAGTGTCTTATGCAGTTCATCCAACTGAGTGCATTATTTTTCGATATTAACATCTTCACCAAATGAGTAAATTTATGATATAACTAGCAAGATACCCGTGCTTCGCTACGGTATTATACTGAAATTTATAATTGAATGCTTATTGTTTTAGATATATAATCCGCCGAAATTCGCGATCTGACCCGTTTTCTGCGAGAATCCACCAAAATTCCCGATCTGACTCGTTTTATATTAGATTACGCCACGTTTCCTCCCATTTTTCAATCTTCCTTTCCAGCAATCGATTTCGTACTTCCCGGGCTAGGCTCAGGTATTCCTCCCGGTCAGTTGGGTCCGTAAATCTTTGCCATCTTTTCTATAATCATTTTTAATATGGATAAAATCCTTCAGGAGATCCGGCGTGGTGTCATATTGGGTGCCTTGGCGGCACTGAACCCGCGGCCGGACTGCATTCTTAGACATTACCCATCCAGGAGCCGTTTCCAGCGCGGTCCGCACATTTGACGACGGTCCGGAACATTATTATTATTATTATTATTATTATTATTATTACTATTATGTGTTGCTGGAATGGCTGATGACAGGGAAAACTGGAGTATCCGGAGAAAAACCTGTCCCACCTCCGTTTTGTCCAGCACGAATGTCACATGGAGTGACCGGGATTTGAACCACGGAACCCAGCTGTGAGAGGCCGGCGCGCTGCCGCCTGAGCAACGGAGGATCCTTATAATTACATTAAGAACAGTAAAATCAATTGGTCTCACCTCCTTCTACACCCCACTGCCGTTAAGTTTATTTACCGCCACCCCCCCCCCCCCCTAGAAGAAATTAAAAGAAGGCCTGTTTCTTTATGTTTAAAGGAGATTCCAAACACCAATGTTCACGTCTATCATCTTCAGTTTTGAGATGTAAGTATCCCCATAAAAATAATTTACTTTTTTCACTTCATTTTACACTACTCCCCCCCCCCCCTAAGTGAATTTTCCCGCAAAAAATACTTGTTTCTTTAATAGTAAAAGATCTTCTAAATGCCAATTATCACGACTCTAACTTCTTCAGTTTTTGATTTATGTGTCCTCATGAAAGGAATTCAACTCCTTTACACTCCCGCCTTCCAAGATGGTTCCCCCCCCCCCAAACGCGTTTTTCTTTGTTTTTAAAGGAGATCCAAATACGAATTTTCACGTCTGTAACAACTTTACTTTTTATTAGATGTATGTATTCTCATAAAAATAACTCAATCAATTTTTCAATTCTTTCGCCCCCCCCCCCCTTTCATTGGATTTTCCGAGAATACGTGTTTCTTTACTTTTAAAGCAGATTGCAAATATCAAATTTCACGTCTGTAACACCCTCATTTTTGAGATATCAGTAGCCTAATTAAAATAATTCAACACCATTTTTAGTCACTTTTACGCCCCCCCCCCGTCCACCCAAGTGGTATTACCGAAAACTAAAAATACACGTTTCTTTTTGTTTAATAGAGACAAAAAATACCATTTTCCACTTCTGTAACATGTAAGTTTTTTTAGATATACTGTTAAAATTCTCATTTTAAAATTTCACCCCGTTTGAGTTCCCCTTAAGTGGAGTTTCCAAAAACAAATCAATGTTTCTTTACATTTACAGGAAGTTCCAAACACCCACTTTTTACGTCTGTAATATTTTACGTTTCCATAATATTCTGTAGATATAGTCTTTCAAAAAATTCACCCCAATTTGTCACTCCTGTTTAACTGCCATTAATTGGATTTTCCAAAAACTGAAAAATACGTGTTTCTTTATTTCTAAAGGAGATCCCATATACAAATTTTCAGTTCTGTAATATCTTTCGTTTCTGAGATATATGTATCCTCATTAAAGGCATTCAAGCCAAGTTTCACCCTTTTACACACGTCCTATTGGGATTTACAGGAAACAAAAAAATACGTGTTCCATTATTTTTAGAGGAGATTCTAACTACCAATTTTTACATCTGCAAAATTTTAAAGTTTTAAGATGTAGACACACTCATTTTAAAAAATTCACCCCCCCCATTTTCACACCCCCCCATTTTAACCCCCCAGTATTTGAATTTTCCAAAAACGAAAAAATACATGTTTCTTTACTTTTAAATAGATCCCAGATACCAATTTTCAGGTCTGTAATATCTTCAGGTTCTGAAATATAAGTAGCCTCATTAAAGGCATTCAACCCATTATTCACCCTTTTACACCCTTCCTATTGGGATTTTCCGAAAACAAAAGAATACATGTTTCTTTATTTTTAAAGGAGATTCAAAATACCAATTTTTACATCTACAAACTTTAAAAGTTTTGAGATATAGATACACTCATTTTAGAAAATCACCCCCTTTTCAACCCCCCCCATTAATTGGATTTTCCAAAAACACAAAAATACGTGTTTCTATATTTTTAAAGGAGATCACAAACACCAATTTTCAGGTCTGTAATATCTTCAGGTTCTGAAATATAAGTAGACTCATGAAAGGCATTGGACGCCTTTTTCAACCTTTTCCACCCTTCCTATTAGGATTTTCCGAAAACAAAATATACGTGTTTCTTTATATTTAAAGGAGATTTTAAATACCAATTTTCACATCTATAACCTTTAAAAGTTTTGAGATATAGATACACTCATTTTAAAATATTACCCCCTTTTCACCCCCCTTATTTGGATTTTCCAGAAACAAAAAAATACGTGTTTCTTTATTTTAAAAGGAGATCCCAAACACCAATTTTCAGGTCTGTAATATCTACAGTTTCTGAGATATAAGTAGCCTCATTAAAGGCATTCAACCCAATTTTCACCCCTTTTCACTCCTCCTATTGCGATTTTCCGAAAACAAAAAAATACGTGTTTCTTTATTTTTAATGAAGATTCTAAATACCAGTTTTTACATCTGCAAACTTTAAAAGTTTGGAGATATAGATTCACTCATTTTAAAAATTCACCCCCTTTTCACCCTCCCATTAATTGGATTTTCCAAAAACAAAAAATACGTGTTTCTTTATTTTTAAAAGAGATCAAAAGTACCAATTTTCAGGTCTGTAATATCTTCCGTTTCTGAGATATAAGTACCGGTATCCTGATTAAAGGCATTCAACCCATTTTTCCCCATTTTCACCCTTTTCACCCCTCCTATTGGGATTTTCTGAAAACAAAAAAAATACGTATTTCCTTATTTTTAAAGAAGATTCTAAATGCCAATTTTTACATCTGTAAACTTTTAAAATTTTGAGATATAGATACACTCATTTTAAAATTTCACCCCCCTTTTCACCCCCTTAGCGAAGGAATATCAAAAAATCCTCTCTTAGCGAGCACCTACATCTTAATATGAATATATTCCCAAAATTTCATTTCTTTATGTCCAGTAGTTTTGGCTCGGCGGTGATGAATCAGTCAGTCAGTCAGTCAGTCAGTCAGTCAGTCAGTCAGTCAGGACAAGTTATTTTATATATATATAGATTTAGACTTATATATTATAAATTTACTCATTCGGGACAAATATTTAATGTTCCCTATGGGAATAAAGATCTATATCATCTGGTGACCAAGCAGGCATCAATTTTTGGTAATGAGACAAAGTCTGGTGGCCCCAAGTAGCCTACGCAATGGCCTCCATGTAGGGTCGGTAGATGCAGAGTGGGCCTCGGCCCTCAAGTGGCCACGGCTCTACCGTGGCTCTACGCCTCTGCATTCGGGAGACGGAAGAGGGCTGGACCTCACGGCTGGCCCCAACCGTCGGCTGTCTTGAGAATGGTTTTCCGTGGTTTTCCATTCACCTGCACTAAGGCGAATGTCGGGACAGTTCCTAGTATAGGCCACGGCCGCCAACCGTCTCACCTTCTCCGAGCATCTCCTTTACCGTAACAAATGTCCGACTCGTTGGCTGAACGGTCAACGTTCTGGCCTTCGGTTCAGAGGATCCCGAGTTCGATTCCCGGCCGGGTTGGGGATTTTTAACCTTAATTGATCAATTCCAATGGCACGGGGGCTGGGTGTATGTGTTGTCTTCATCATAATTTCATCCTCATCACGACGCGCAGGTCGCCTACGGGAGTCAAATAGAAAGACCTGCACCTGGCGAGCCGAAACCGTCCTGGGATATCCCGGCACTAAAAGCCATACGACATTTCATTTCATTTCACCGTAACAAATCTCCCGGCCTGAGAGACGGCGTCACCATCTAAGAGGCCCGCCTCCCCCTTCAGAGGGGGAATGAAAACTTGTTAGTAGCAGTAGTTGCCTCCATGTTTGCACTAGCCATGCGTCTTGGTGGGTGTGCTATTAACCAACTGATGACCCCAACTTAGCACACTGGGGCGAAACGCTGGCAACCAGAAATGAGTTAAGTGAAAAATTTATCATGTCCAATAACGGGCCAACTATATTGGTACTACCTTCACTACATTTCAAGAACGATTAGAAAATGATACACGCTATTCAGCGCCAGTCATCATCATTTCCCTCCGATTGTTTCACTTTCAACATGCATTTTAGGGCCTCATCCAGCATTTAGCCATTGTGATTTTCTGGGACAATTATCACATAAAATGACTTTTTTTCCCCCATTTCACCTTTCTGTTCCTTTTTTTTTTTTCTAGTTGCTTTACGTCGCACCGACTCAGATAGGTCTTATGGCGACGATGGGACATGGAAGGGCTAGGAAGTGGAAGAAAGCGGCCGTGGCCTTAATTAAGGTACAGCCCCAGCATTTGCCTGGTGTGAAAATGGGAAACCACAGAAAACCATCTTCAGGGCTGCCGACAGTGGGGTTCGAACCTACTATCTCCCGAATACTGGATACTGGCCGCACTTAAGCGACTGCAGCTATCGAGCTCGGTCCTTTCTGTTCCGTTCGGTTTGTCGAGAGCCAGACACCACTACTGTTATATATTCATATCGCCAAATCAGAACTTTTAGAACCTGTCTCATGTGGTTCGTTCATACGCTGTGTCATCTCCAAATTATGTGTGAATGTTCCTGGCAGGTTGCGCTGCGTTATGGTGAAGTCTGAACTCGTAAAGAAGAAGTAGCCGTGTTTTTATTTTCTGTTTTTCTTTACTTAAAGACTGTGTCTACTCTCTCGATCACACCGCAATATAGTATTCAAATGAATCCATCTACGCAGTCTGAGATATTTAAACTGTATTATCCAATACGCTGCTACTATCTGGCAGTATTGTTTGATATAACGTCATATCAAAAATCTAATATTTCATATTCAAAAAATTCATATGAGCTCCAACAGACAAAAACCAAATGAGCTTTATTAGCGTCCAATCACATAATCTGTGTCATCCACCAAATCTAGGATACTTGAGTTCGAGAAGAATGACAAATAGAGCACAGTGAAAAATGAAAATCCTCAGCCAGTTTCCAGTAATTCGATCGGGTCAGAAATGGAATGAATGAAGGCCCCATCTAGTGGCGAGAAAAGGAATTGTTCCGGCTGCCGAAGCTTATCGCACTCTTCTCGGGCAATGATAATTGACTGACAGATGAAATGAATTTCTTTTTTTGGTTACTGGCTTTACGTCGCACAATGAAAATATACTGGAGAGTGTTGATGGAATTAAAAGATGACGGGGAAAACTGGAGTACCCGGAGAAAAACTTGTCCCGCCTCCGCTTTGCCCAACACAAATCTCACTTGGAGTGACCAAGATTTGAACTAAGTCACCCAGTGGTGAGGGGCCAGCGCACTGCCACCTGAGCTACGGAAGCTCTAAATAGAGCACAATATTTACTTAAATTATAATAATGAACTTCGTCTGCTTGTATAAATGTACGCTGGAAGCTTATGTTGAAGGAACGTTTGCGGAATTGTCTTGATGACATGCACGAATCACAAAGATCATACGTACAATCCAAGGAGTTCCAGGTGCCGAGATTTGATTTGCCTTAAAAAAACTCTCTTTGATATATCATCGTTGTTGCCTGCTGTCATTTCTTGATGGATGCAGTACTTTTTCATCCATCGCTTGGCACAGGCCAGAGTAAAGTGTAGCTTCCACCGAGGTCCCAGTCTCATCCATGGCTGTGACTATATGAAAGCTGCTGGGGTATGGGTGGTGCTGAGTAATGACATTCAGAGCACGGCTAGTGTCTTTGAGAGTTATGAAAGGTGTTGCTCATAGGGTTAGTCGTGCTGCAGTAGAACGTTCTGGCCCAGTGAGGAAAGCAATGGCAAATTACCTCACTCCTCATCTTACCTAGTATGCCTCATGTTGGTGCTCCCATTGGTTTTTGCTGTTTCCTTATAACCACATAACTATTGGTGGTGCTATTTTAGGATCCAACCAGCCTCTGGGCTGATGATTTAACAGACAGACATATCATCGTTGGTCTTCAGAGGGTCCCGGGTTCGATTCCCGGCCGGGTCGGGGATTTTAACCTTAATTGGTTAATTCCAATGGCCCGGGGGCTGGGTGTTTGTGCTGTCCCCAACATCCCTGCAACTCACACACCACACACAACACTATCCTCCACCACAATAACACGCAGTTACCTACACGTGGCAGATGCCGCCCACCCTCATCGGAGGATCTGCCTTACAAGGGCTGCACTCGGCTAGAAATAGCCACACGAAATTATTATTATCGTTGGTTTTGCCGACCGTTAAAACGCTTGAAAGATGCACATCTATAGAATGATTTCAGTATGCAGGAATAACGATTTGGACTTATTATTAGCAATTTTTATTTTTATATTAAAAAGTAAAAATAATAGAAATCTCTGAAACATTTTACCGAAATCAAAACCAGAAAAAAAATATTTGGTCCATAAAAGAACAGATTAAAAGTCAAACAAACAGCTTGTAGTTTTGCTTGACTCTTGTTGTCGTAATCACAGGGACATTCCAAAAATTCCATGTGTATTGGCCAGGGTTCGTACTAAGGCCGTATTGGTTAGAGTGCACTGGCTAAATCACCCAGCCGTTACGCTGTTACATTCTTATCAGTTTTCATACTATTCTATCTAGCAATACAAAAGCGATGCTCACTAAGTCAAATTCACAGACAGACGTCTGTTAACTTTATTTATGTGGTACCTTTTTAAACTATGAACGGTATACACTGCTGTTAACTTCTCGATATGAATAACCTATAGCTAATTGGGGTTAATAAATTAGGTCTATTTTAATACATCCGATTCTTGTCTTCCTTCCTGTCCTCTCATTCGTCCTCCTTTATTTCATTTTAAATTGCATTTTCACTAATGGCAGTTCTCCATTTGTATTACTGACATACTTCAGAACTTGCGAGCATACGATATACAGGGTGAAGCGTAATTCGCGCACTCGGGCGTCGCAGCGCGACTCCTCACATGCTAGCAATAAAAAAATGTCTCTTACAAAATTTCGTCCTGCGAGTATATCCGGTAGAAAACGGACGTTGAAAAGTAGCAATCTGGCAACACTGTAAGCATATGTAGGGTAACTACCGCTGTCAGCGCGTTCTGACCGTGCTGTATGCTTGGTGCAGTGGGTAGAGTTTTTGGTTGGCATGCAGGAGATCGATAGTTCGATCCTGGGTTGAGGCGCATTTTTTATTTGCTAATTTCCATCTGACATTACCTACTGTAATACAGTAAGACACCGTTTCTGAGGTTACATGTATCCTACATTTACAACATTTTGTAACGCTGAAACAACAACTACCTGGTTAGACTAATAAGAAATAGACAACTGAAACAAATGACCAGTCATAGGACAGAATAACTACACAAACAATATCACTTTCGATATGCTAAAGATGATAGTACAGTACAGTAACACAACTTCTACCTTGTCATTTACATACTAAATGTATAATAATAATAATGTTATTTGTTTCACGTCCCACGAACTACCTTTTTTAAGGTTTTCAGAGATGCCACCATACTACATGTAATATGCTCGCGCAGATGTAGCACATTAGCACTAATATTGTCCATATTAAATTCACGCCCACGACGTGGAAAGGGCGCCTTTCAAAGCTGACCAATGAAAACGATTGTTCGTCCATTTCTAGGATCGTATTATGTAAGTGCAAATGGTTTCTAGAGGACCCGCTGCAATCGCTGTTGACGATTAAGATGCCAGATACCATACCACCTGGACTACATTTCATCATCATCATCATCATCATCATCTGTTTACCCTCCAGGTTCGGCTTTTCCCTCGGACTCAGCGAGGGATCCCACCTCTACCGCCTCAAGGGCAGTGTCCTGGAGCTTCAGACTCTTGGTCGGGGGATACAACTGGGGAGAATGACCAGTACCTCGCCCAGGCGGCCTCACCTGCTATGCTGAACAGGATCCTTGTGGAGGGATGGGAAGATTGGAAGGGATAGACAAGGAAGAGGGAAGGAAGCGGCCGTGGCCTTAAGTTAGGTACCATCCCGGCATTCGCCTGGAGGAGAAGTGGGAAACCACGGAAAACCACTTCCAGGATGGCTGAGGTGGGAATCGAACCCACCTCTACTCAGTTGACCTCCCGAGGCTGAGTGGACCCCGTTCCAGCCCTCGTACCACTTTTCAAATTTCGTGGCAGAGCCGGGAATCGAACCCGGACCTCCGGGGGTGGCAGCTAATCACGCTAACCACTACACCACAGAGGCGGCTACCACATTCATGATAATAAATATGATGAATTTCAAGATAATATAATTTATTTAACATGATACCTTGGTTTCGCAAAATAAATAACATGTATTGGCTTATCTTTTCTTTTTCTTTTTGTTTTATTCGTAAGCATCATTTGTTGTTGGAATTATAAATTTTAAAGCAAATGGAGATGAAGAGGTCAAGCACATGTTCCAGTTTGAAACACTCCACATTGTTTGATACCTGACGTCTTGTCGACTCGCAAACTGTGTACTTGATACAAGTCGTAATCCATATTTCAACCTTAATTTTCTCCGGAATGACATTTAAAATGGACCGAGTATTCTTCGTAGGTTCGAAAGAAACTTGAACTCAAATACTGTATATGTTAACAGTCTACTTAAACAACTTAGACTATAAGCCTATTTTGTGTTAAACTTCAATATATGTAATTTCTGCTGTAGTATGAGGAGTGAATATTCGTAGCAGTTGTTCTTAAATCACTCCCCATTGATTTTCATGCCGATCTCCTTGTCTCACTGTACTTTTGCCTCTGACTAGAAGTACAACAGCATTGGGATAGTATTTGACCTCCAGGTTTCCCTCTGCAAATATGAACCTTGATTATCGACTGCCGTCCGAAGTAAATATTTTAATACCGAGCTCGATAGCTGCAGTCGCTTACGTGCGGCCAGTATCCAGTATTCGGGAGATAGTAGGTTCGAACCCCACTTTCGGCAGCCCTGGAGATGATTTTCCGTGGCTTCCCATTTTCACACCAGGCAAATGCTGGGGCTGGACCTTAATTAAGGCCACGGTCGCTTCCTTCCCACTCCTAGCCATTTCCTGTCCCATCGTCGACATAAGACCTATCTGTGTCGGTGCGACGTAAAACAACTTGTAATAAAAAATTATTTTAATGGTTGTTTCCAGAAAGATCGGTGATGATTCCGATATCCTACTCTTTGAAATCATCTTATTTAGGCATCAGCCGAAAACTTCCACGTGCTCAAATAGCCTACGTCAGCCTCGTGCCGGTAGATTTACTGACACATAAAAGAACTCCTGTGGGACTAAATGCCGGTACCTCAGAGCCTCTCTGGAAACCGTAAAAGTAGTTAGTAGAACGCAACACAATAACATTATTATTATTATTATTATTATTATTATTATTATTATTATTATTATTATTATTATTATTATTATTATTATTATTATTATTATTATTATTATTATTATTACTACTATTGTATACGGAGTAGCTGCATTATACCCATCCGAGTTCCGGAAAGACTCTGTTTCACTGGTCGTTCAAATTTCCTGCAGAGTCTGCCATAGGTTATTTTCAAGAATCCCTTAAGGGCAGAATTGAAGTTGTATTGTCCTGTATTATCGCAGGGCTATGCAGCTAGTTTCGTTGGTAGTCAAAAAGGTCATAGCAAAAAATCACTGGAACTTGTACCCATTTCAAGCGGCTTTGAAAAAGTTATTGGACACTCACTTTATCGTCTTCTTTTTACATGGCGTTCATATCGTGATCACAGACATGATACCTCAAGTTTTATGTGGAGTCAAAGCCACAGAAGCTTGAATTTCCATTCCAAAAATTCCACACACACAGGTATACTGTCCGAGATTCAAACCGTGGTCACATTGGTGAGAAGCAAGTGACGATGCCCCTCGGTTATCACGCTCTCTTTCCGTCTTACGACTAGGCAGAGCTTCTATTACCTCACTATATTATTATTATTTTTTTATTTGCTATTTGCTTTACGTCGCACCGACACAGATAGGTCTTATGGCGACGATGGGATGGGAAAGGCCTAGGAAGTGGAAGGAAGCGGCCGTGGCCTTAATTAAGGTACAGCCCCGGCATTTGCCTAGTGTGAAAATGGGAAACCACGGAAAACCATCTTCAGGGCTGCCGACAGTGGGGCTCGAACCCACGATCTCCCGATTACTGGACACTGGCCGCACTTAAGCGACTGCAGCTATCGAGCTCGGTACTCTATTATTGATGGCCATGACGTAGTAATACGCTCTTCACCTCTCTTGTCGCTCAACTACTCCCCTGTGTACTCTTATATCGAGCACGGAGCTTTATGTGACTATGTCCTGATTAGTTAGGAGACCTTCGGCTTTACGTGCAGTCCTAACTACAGAGCATCTCTATGTACTCTTTCTATGCATTACCCTATCTTTCTACCGTGAGATTCCCATCCTTACCCATATAATAATAATAGTAATAATAATAATAATAATAATAATAATAATAATAATAATAATAATAATAATAATAATAGTAACAATAATAATAATAATAATAGTAATAATAATAAAATAATAATAATAATAAAATAATAATAGTAATAATAATAATAATAATAATAATAATAATAATAATAATAATAATAATAATAATAATCATAATAATAATACGAGGGTCGAGTCATAAGTCATGGCAACTATTATTTTTTTTCGCGAACAGGAGACAACACAGAAAATCTAAGATATGCATTTGGAAATATAGGGCATGTACTCATGCATAATGCCTGAAGACAGATTCTGACTTCAGGAGTTTTTCGTAGGAAAGTGACAGAACACAGGCCATTGGTAAACATTGTTTTATTATGGTATAGACAGCAAGTACACAAGACTACGTACAAAGGACAGGTCTCCACTGGTTACAGGCCTTCGAAATAATCACCCAAGGTTTCCACTGTGCCTTTCCAGTGGTAGGGCAAGCGCTGAATACCATTCGCTGCATGTGTATCAATAATGTGTGACACCTCTCTCCGAAATGCTGTTACGATGTCCACTTTGTTAGCAAACCATTGTCCACGTAATGGCTCTTGACTTTGGGGATTAGATCATAGTCACATGGGCTCAGTTCAGACGAATAATGCGGGTGTGGAAGAACCTACGATCGTTGCTCCTGCTTGTTGACTTCCATTTTGTGACGCTCTCACACACTGAAATTGGGGGCACGATTAGACCCACACTGTTGTTTACATTCACCATCTAGTTGCATCATACGCAAGTAAATAACGTGCGTTTCCAATTGCATATCTATGCATATCTTATATTTTCCGTGTTGTCACCTGTTCGCGAAAAAAAATAGTTGCCATGACTTATGACTCGACCTACGTAATAATAATAATAATAATAATAATAATAATAATAATAATAATAATAATAATAATAATAATAATAATATCAGAAGAATCTATGTTATCCTAACAGAAATCTGAAAAAAAAGAAGCGATCCCACAGAACTGGAAGTGCACGTTGATTCATCCTTTGTATAAAAAAAAGGTGACAAAACGCATCCGAATAACTACAGAGGTGTATCCCTACTACCCGTTGCTTATAAAGTTCTATCTAAAGCCCTCCTAAAACGACTATAGAAACGAATCTGGAGATGATTCTGAAGATCAGCAGAAGCAACAATACGATAGTAACTTTCATGGACCTGAAGAAAGCGCATGACTCTATGGACAGAGAAACCTTGTTCGACAAGACCAGACAACTGATACGTCAGACCCTCACAAACACAAAATTTAAGGTGAATTTTCTGGAGGAATTGTCTGACCCTTTTGAAGTACATATGGATGTTCGACAAGGAGATGGACTCTCTCCTCTTCTGTTTTACTTAGTTTTAGATAAAGTCATCAGAAAGTTGGGAAAAGGATATTACTGGCACAACCATCGGGCTGGTGGGAACAAAATCAAAGTGAGATGCTTGGTTTTCTCAGATGACCTAGCTATCATCACCAAGAACAAGAACGGAATTAGGTATGCTACCGAGACATTACACAGAATAGCATCACGGGCAGGTCTTCAGATATCATTCGAAAAAGCCAAGTGTATGTAGAATTTTCAACAAAAGTGCAAGAAAGATAAAACTGAAACGGCATATGGAACAATTTCACAGGTATCTGTTTAAATACCTTGCAGAAATAGTTCTTCCTTCGGGATTAGACAGTTAGGCCAATACAGAAAGGGCCTTAAAACTTGACTGGGCATAGAGACTAACATGGGATCACTACAATAAACGAGTAATATCACGTAATACTAAATTGAAACATTACAAAAGGAGTTATTCTTCCGAAACCTTAACTTCAGAAGGTCATTCCAAAATAACATATATTGAAAAACAAGAACGTAAAATTCTTAGGAACATTTTGGGCCCCATACAAGAAAATGGAATTTGGATCAAATGGCGAACTAGGAGTAGGACTGGTACAATGTGCTCAAAACTAGCAGCAGGACTGGTACAATGTGGTCAAAACTAGCAGTAGGACTGGTACAATGTGGTCAAACCCTGAAGTAGGACTGGTACAACGTGCTCAAAACTAGCAGCAGGACTGGTACAATATGCTCAAAACTAGCAGCAGGACTGGTACAATGTGCTCAAAACTAGCAGCAGGACTGGTACAATGTGGTCAAAATTAGCAGAAGGACTGGTACAATGTGGTCAAACCCTGGAGTAGGACTGGTACAATGTGGTCAAAACTAGCAGCAGGACTGGTACAATGTGGTCAAAACTAGCAGCAGGACTGGTACAATGTGGTCAAAACTAGCAGAAGGACTGGTACAATGTGGTCAAACCCTGAAGTAGGACTGGTACAACGTGCTCAAAACTAGCAGCAGGACAGGTACAATGTGGTCAAAACTAGCAGCAGGACAGGTACAATGTGCTCAAAACTAGCAGCAGGACTGGTACAATGTGCTCAAAACTAGCAGCAGGACTGGTACAACGTGCTCAAAACTAGCAGTAGGACTGGTACAATGTGGTCAAAACTAGCAGCAGGACTGGTACAATGTGCTCAAAACTAGCAGTAGGACTGGTACAATGTGGTAAAATCTAGCAGCAGGACAGGTACAATGTGGTCAAAACTAGCAGCAGGACTGGTACAACGTGCTCAAAACTAGCAGCAGGACTGGTACAATGTGGTCAAAACTAGCAGCAGGACTGATACAACGTGGTCAAAACTAGCAGCAGGACTGGTACAATGTGGTAAAATCTAGCAGCAGGACTGGTACAATGTGGTAAAATCTAGCAGCAGGACTGGTACAATGTGGTCAAAACTAGCAGCAGGACTGGTACAACGTGCTCAAAACTAGCAGCAGGACTGGTACAATGTGCTCAAAACTAGCAGCAGGACTGGTACAACGTGCTCAAAACTAGCAGCAGGACTGGTACAATGTGGTCAAAACTAGCAGCAGGACTGGTACAACGTGCTCAAAACTAGCAGCAGGACTGGTACAATGTGCTCAAAACTAGCAGCAGGACTGGTACAACGTGCTCAAAACTAGCAGCAGGACTGGTACAATGTGCTCAAAACTAGCAGCAGGACTGGTACAACGTGCTCAAAACTAGCAGCAGGACTGGTACAATGTGGTCAAAACTAGCAGCAGGACTGGTACAATGTGCTCAAAACTAGCAGCAGGACTGGTACAATGTGGTCAAAACTAGCAGCAGGACTGGTACAATGTGCTCAAAACTAGCAGCAGGACTGGTACAATGTGGTCAAAACTAGCAGCAGGACTGGTACAACGTGCTCAAAACTAGCAGCAGGACTGGTACAATGTGGTCAAAACTAGCAGCAGGACTGGTACAATGTGGTAAAATCTAGAAGTAGGACTGGTACAATGTGGTCAGAAGAATGGAAGAGGCTACACAGGGAGTTCATGAAGAAATTTTTGGAAGAACAGGAGGGCCAAAGTCATCAAGCCAATGAACAAGTTCCAACGCGCTCTATAATTGGCATAATGAAGTAATAATAATAATAATAATAATAACTTCGTGTGGCTCTTGCTGCAGCCCTTACGAGGCAAACCATCTGACGAATGTAGTTCATGTGCCATGTATGGGAAACTGCGAATTGGTACGGAAGAGGGTAGTGCTGTGTATGCTGTTTGAGTTGCAGGAATGCTGGAGACAGCACAATCATCCAGTTCTCGAACCAATAGAAACAACTGTTTAAGAATGAAACCCCTCGACCCGAACAGCGATGGATCCCGGACTCTTGAGGACTGAAGGTTAACACTCTAACCACTCAGTCATGGGGACGGAAGTCTTTGTCCTTGAGTGGTATATGTATCTTCCATCAGCCGTTACAATGAAGAAATCCTATTTATCTTGGTACTTCTCTATCTTGGTGTATTTTTTACTGGGCAGACTTCGTTCTCAGCTCGTATTTATCGCCAGATCATCATCTTCATATCGTTGTAGGCCTACTTATTCGTAGCCTGGTTCTTAAAGTTCCTCTAATATCTATGATGCATACAATATTGCACGACATCCATTGCTTGTCCGTAGTATTTGACACTTGATCAGTGGATGTACTTCTATCAATCATTCTGGATTATTTTTCTCCTATTTCACATACTACTGGTCTACATTTTCATTGCTAAGTACGATAAGACACAGGTAACCATGCATGATGCTTCTGACTATGGCCAAATGGTAATGACGTAATCGGGTCTATTTCAAGGTATGGAAGTTACACCTGAGTGGAAGCCGAGGTTGGTGGAAACCAAAGAGTTTACATTTCTCCACATATTTCCATGTACTGCTGAATCGCTTCTTCCTTAAACAATTAGGCGAATCAATAGAGAGGGCTGCCACCTCGATTACATGCCATATTATAAGAAAATGCTTGAACTGATATCATTGTTACGTTCACATTAACGACGGTGGTACCTGCGGTTCTCACTGCACAACATCCCGATCCGTTGCAAGCAGGACAGAAATTTGTTAGTACGCAGGCCAAGGTCCATTGAGTCCTACAGAAACAAAGACTTTAATTGTTATAATAATAATAATAATAATAATAATAATAATAATAATAATAATAATAATAATAATAATAATAATTTCTTACTGTTGTTCACTTTGCCTTGACGGCATAAATAACGTTAATATCAGCATTCGTAGTTGAATAATTGTCTTAATACGTACTGCAGACGGACGACGAAGTCTGATTTCGTTGATAACGGTAGTCACTACAGGTGGAGAATTCTCTACACTCTCTGTTTCTGACCACAAATCTGTCTTCTATGGACTAATATTTTGAGTAGTATCTCAGATGGGGAATTTAATACGTAAATGGCTGTGGAAGTTCAAAGAAACCTTCTGCACAGCAACTAACATATTTCATTTGAAAAAAGAGGAAGGAAACAACAAACTGATATCAGTCGCTCAACTGCACATCACAAGACAACCATATTACAACTTAGCTCAAAGGTCAGATAGTGGTAGAGAAAACAGAACGTCTGATCCGACGTCTCCCATAAACACCATTGACAAATGATAAAACTTTAATAGCTATTACAATGTATTTTACCCAGTATAGTGGTATTTATAGTATACTGGAGTCTCAGAAAATCGGTATGTACGTGAGGTATGAATTCCCAATGGTGCACTGCACCCATTCAAATTGCCGGATTGTTCAAGCACAATACAGCGGCTTAGTTTGTTCCAAGCATGCTTGATACAATACGACTGGGGATGGCTAATCCAAACGGATTTTATCTCTGACTTCTGAGTAGTCACCAAACAGTATAGCCTGATGCAGACGGGCATTGTGATCCGTAAAACGGGATTTGTGGAGCCATCGCATTTCTGAAATATCTGACATAGTATTGTGAAATGATATTTTTGTTCTCGTGACGTGTTACAGAGACACATCCAAACTTGTGGAAGGTATTACGTGAGCTAAGTATGATGCTATCCCTGACTAAAACACCATCAGCTCCACAAGGGTTCCATTAATCCATGTCAGCAATTATCGCGTTATGCAAACACACCGCCAATTATTTGGAAGAAGGACTGTTGACTTGTCCGTAGAAAATGTACATAAACCACGATAGTGTGGTTGCATTTCGTTGGGCTTATGACACACGTTTCGTCCAAGTTTTTTTTTACGTCGCACTGACTCAGATAGGTCGTGTGGCGACGATGGGAGAGGAAAGGCATAGGAAGTGGAAGGAAGCGGCCGTGGCCTTAATTAAGGTACAGCCCCAGCACTTGCCTGGTGTGAAAATGGGAAACCACGGAAAACCATCTTCAGGGTGTTGGGACCTGATATTGTATGCTTCAACTATTTCATTGCATACTGGACCTGTTATTAAAATAGTCATTTTTGGCCACGATCACGTCTTTAAAATTACAGTAAATTACTTGTAAACAGTGTCCAAATTAGTAGTGAGTGAATGTAAATAGACAGTCTGTCTCTTTGCATGAAATATAGAATTCGCCCAAACGGAATTGTGACTATTCGTGGTGAATATCTGACATGAACTGACCTGGATACGAACATGGCCATACTGATAAGAAGCAAGAGGCAATGTCACTGCACCAATATGTTTCAACGAGAATTGTACTATCTGAATGTTGACACCCGAACACAAACATGACGCTGTGCTATTGCCTTGCACATCCGTCGACCAATGAGCTGAGCCATACCTCTCCTGTAATGGGGCGCATTGTGTGCACTCTGAATGGGTTAAGGCCGCTCGCGTTGTCATACATCTGTATGCAGACCTAATGACTCTGTTGAGCATCCACTTCAATTCGTACGCGTTCCAGCTTAAAACAACTCTAAATCCAGAGAATATCCCGTATTCTCTGAAGGTTCGCCTCAAAGGATAAAATGGATGAGAAACTGATAAAATGGATAAAATGATTCATTCATACAGATGTTATAGTGTTCTCGAATATTTCAATGCATCTTTCAAAATGTGTTTTTGGAAGTGTTGCTTCAGGCTATAATTTCACTAATTAGCATATGTATACGAATGTTTCTACAATATTGTGCTAAATATCACTCACTCACTCATCACGATATCTCAGGAATCACCTAACATATCAGAATAAAATTCGGTGTAGAGCTCATACCGCTCATCGCGTTGGTTTACAAACTAAATATATAAATTTAAAAATCCTACATTTGAGTAAAATGTGTTGAAAATTTTCACAGTTTTTCATTTCCAATATCTCCTCTCGGAATAATGATATGTCTCTTTAAAGTTGCACAGTGATTTTTTAAGTACAGTAGCTAGAATAGCCTGAGTAGCTGAAATTGTGTATTTGGTAGCTAATAAAACTAATGATTTTACCAAACCATGTCACGGACTTAATGATTTAATGTGTTTTACCTGTCATAATTAGTTCAAGAAATAATAATGTTATTTGTTTTACGTCCCACTAACTACTTTTTAAGGTCTTCGGAGACGCCGAGGTGCCGGAATTTAGTCCCGCAGGAGTTCTTTTACGTGCCAGTAAATCTACCGACACGGGGCTGTCGTATTTGAGCACCTTCAAATACCACCGGACTGAGCCAGGATCGAACCTGCCAAGTTGGGGTTAGAAGGCCAGCGCCTTAACCGTCTGAGCCACTCAGCCCGGCAAAGTTCAAGATAAATGACGTAACTTGACTCATTGTGGACTTAGTAGGCCTATGTTTCATCTGTTTATTTTTCGATTCATACAGAACTTACGCAGTTAAGACAAAACATGAAAGCTTATTCTGAAGGTGATTTACACTTTTTTAAATTTAAAATAGTTTTCTGCCTTTGCTGGTGGGACCAAGTGTTTCCAGTACACAATGTATTGTAGTGTGGGCTAGAACATTATTTCTTTTTTACTTTCATTGACCTGTCTCCGTCTCATCCTTGGCTTTGGCCGTACGAAAGTGTTAAGTGACTGAGGTATGAGCGATGTTAGTAATGTCATTCCTTATGCTGAGAGTCCCTGCTGTGAATGGTGTGAAAACGTCGCTCATAGGGTCGATTGGTGCATGCATTTCGGTGGGCGTAGCACACTGATATGCACTAGCAACTTTTGGCTCGGCGAGGAAAGCGACGGGAAACTATCTCACTCCTCATTTCCTTTGCACGCTATTCAGTGACACCTAGGCCATGTATGACAGTTGATGGTTGAGCTGTTGAAGATGCAACCAGCGTTCGGGTCGAGTACTTAACATACGGCAGTGCATACGAATGACACGAAACGGCACCAACAACTATCATAATATCATCAGCAGTTAACAACAATATTTAAACATATTCAGACAATAAAACTCCTCACCGTACCAAGTCGTCTCAGAGTTCTGATGCCCATAATGATCTTGTACGGTGTAACGAATATTCCCAGTGGACAGAACGGAATAAATCACATAAGGCGCTGTAAAAAAGTCCAAAACTCAGAAAACTGCCTTAATGTGTTCAACTTGTAAAACCACGAAAAGCAACAGCTAAGGAAAAGCTTTTTGATAATGTCAAACTCAAAGGAATACAGGAAGGTTAAAGCACGAATAATTGCCTATGTTTCCGAGAGATAGGTCGCGAGCTGCTGTGATAGTTCATAATTCATTCTTGTGCCGCTTCGTGGTGGTCATATTTACCTCAGTATTGTGGCAGGCAGAGTGTAGTGTAGTAAACCACATAGCCTGTGAAATGAAAACTTTTTTTTTTACAAAATAATCAGATTATTTCCTTTTGTAGAGGATTATATAATATTCTTAAACATCTCACTGACCACTGGTACGTGCCGATAAATCTACCGACATGTGGAGAGGGAATTTGAGTTCCTTCAAATATCACTTCAAATAGTCTGAGCCAATCAGCCCGGTGATGATGAGATAATATATGTAAAGTGGTCTGAAGTAAATATTTCACATCATAACAGCGTTATAGTGTTTTTAAATACATCAATAGATCTTTTAAAATATGCCACTTCTGTTAAGACACTCATCATTGAAAATAAAATATTATTCAGTCTGATAACAAGGGACAGACGAGGAGTGGTGGTCAGTTTTACTTTCTCGTAATAGAAAATTAACCTTTAACCTAAGTACGTTTTGGATTTCCAAACTCTCACACTACCTACTGAACATACGATCATCACACTACGAACACAACAGTGTATTCTCGGTGATCGAACCACTATTTAGCTAAGCAAAAACCGTATTATTCATGAATTCTAGGACAATACTTACCTGCTAGACCATGAAACTTTAAGCTTGTGGCTACGGAGATTCCGGGTTTGAACTCCATCGTCGGCATGTTCTTCAATGGTTTCCAATAGTCACTGCAGGCAATGAAGATTTTGTTGTACTTTTATTAGAGCAACGGTCCTCTGCCTTTCAACTTCGATACTTTTCCTATCCCATGCCGAAAGCCTACCTTTCTATTTAAGTTGAACATTACCTTTTATTTGCATGCTATGGGAATAATATTGACTAGTAATTGACAAGAATTGATATATATACACTGACTGACAGAGCAAATGCAACACCAAGAAGGAGTGGTCAGAACTTTATGCCAATTGCAGGGTAGACTGACGTCACTGAGGTATGCTCATGATGTGAAATGCGCCGCTGTGCTGCGCACGTAGCGAACGATAAATGGGACACGGCGTTGGCGAATGGCCCACTTCGTACCGTGATTTCTCAGCCGACAGTCATTGTAGAACGTGTTGTCGTGTGCCACAGGACACGTGTATAGCTAAGAATGCCAGGCCGCCGTCAACGGAGGCATTTCCAGCAGACAGACGACTTTACGAGGGGTATGGTGATCGGGCTGAGAAGGGCAGGTTGGTCGCTTCGTCAAATCGCAGCCGATACCCATAGGGATGTGTCCACGGTGCAGCGCCTGTGGCGAAGATGGTTGGCGCAGGGACATGTGGCACGTGCGAGGGGTCCAGGCGCAGCCCGAGTGACGTCAGCACGCGAGGATCGGCGCATCCGCCGCCAAGCGGTGGCAGCCCCGCACGCCACGTCAACCGCCATTCTTCACCATGTGCAAGACACCCTGGCTGTTCCAATATCGACCAGAACAATTTCCCGTCGATTGGTTGAAGGAGGCCTGCACTCCCGGCGTCCGCTCGGAAGACTAACATTGACTCCACAGCACAGACGTGCACGCCTGGCATGGTGCCGGGCTAGAGCGACTTGGATGAGGGAATGGTGGAACGTCGTGTTCTCCGATGAGTCACGCTTCTGTTCTGTCAGTGATAGTCACCGCAGACGCGTGTGGCGTCGGCGTGGAGAAAGGTCAAATCCGGCAGTAACTGTGGAGCGCCCTACCGCTAGACAACGCGGCATCATGGTTTGGGGCGCTATTGCGTATGATTCCACGTCACCTCTAGTGCGTATTCAAGGCACGTTAAATGCCCACCGCTACGTGCAGCATGTGCTGCGGCCGGTGGCACTCCCGTACCTGCAGGGGCTGCCCAATGCTCTGTTTCAGCAGGATAATGCCCGCCCACACACTGCTCGCATCTCCCAACAGGCTCTACGAGGTGTACAGATGCTTCCGTGGCCAGCGTACTCTCCGGATCTCTCACCAATCGAACACGTGTGGGATCTCATTGGACGCCGTTTGCAAACTCTGCCCCAGCCTCGTACGGACGACCAACTGTGGCAAATGGTTGACAGAGAATGGAGAACAATCCCTCAGGACACCATCCGCACTCTTATTGACTCTGTACCTCGACGTGTTTCTGCGTGCGTCGCCGCTCGCGGTGGTCCTACATCCTACTGAGTCGATGCCGTGCGCATTGTGTAGCCTGCATATCGGTTTGAAATAAACATCAATTATTCGTCCGTGCCGTCTCTGTTTTTTCCCCAACTTTCATCCCTTTCGAACCACTCCTCCTTGGTGTTGCATTTGCTCTGTCAGTCAGTGTATATATATATTCCCAAGCATTTAGTTTTAGGTGACTGTTGATATCATGATCATAGCCACGATACTTCCAGTTTTACGCGGAATCCGAACCACAGTAAAGTGAATTTCAATACAAAAATCTCAACTGCAATGACAGGGACTGAAACGGGGCCGCCTTTGTGAGAAACCAGTGGCGATGTCACTCGACTATCATATTCTGCATTTCTTCTTCACATGCTTATTATTAATATTATTATTGTTATTATTATTATTGTTGTTATTTTGTTATCAATTCATTGTTGGTTTGATACAACTTCAGTCTTTTCCGTAGCTAACCATTTCAACTATAACTATGGCAGTCTACATGTAGTCTAATCTTTTCTTCATAGTCATGTCTTAGACTTTTCTACCATTCATCCCTTTTACTTCTGCCCAGATCAAACTCAAGTCCTGGGTGTATCAAGAAGTGCCCTATCAATCTCTCTCATCTCAAGCAAAATTTCTTTAGTTTCAATCTGATATTCCCATCTCATTTCAGTACAATTTGGAGAAAACTATTTTTTTAATAACCTTCATTACCTTTCTGAACAAGAGTGTCTGCTTATTTTGCTTCTAGACAACGGCATGTTCTACTCAAACGTCATCAGTCGTGTACGATTTCTAATACCTGATATTGGGGAATAATATATTTTTCTTCTACAACAAGTATTTCTTGCTTGGCCAAGTGTGCATTTATATCATCCTTGCTTCTGCCATCACTGGCTATTTCACTACATAGGCATCAATAATCGTCTAATTTAATTTTCATTTCCTAAATTATATTTTTCGCACCACCTCGACAATTTCTTTTAGTTTTGTTCTTTCTTAATCCGTTTATCATGCAGGGTTGTTTTTTCCCTCGGACTCAGCGTGAGACTTTGGGTCTGGTGATACAACTAGAGAGGAGGACCAGTACCTCGTCCAAGTGGCCTCACCTGCTAAGCTGAATAGGGGCCTTGTGGGGGGATTGGAAGATCGGAAGGGATAGACAAGGAAGAGGGAAGGAGGCGACCATGGCCTTATGTTAGATACCATCCCAGCATGTGCCTGGAGAAGAAGTCGGAAACCACGGAAAACCACTTCGGGGATGGCTGAGGTGCGAATCGAACACCCCTCTACTCAGTTTACCTCCCGAGGCAGAGTGGACCCCGTTCCAGCTCTCGTACCACTTTTCAAATTTCGTGGTTGAGCCGGAAATCGAACCCGGCCCTCCGAGGCTGGCAGCTATCACACCAACTACTACACCACAGAGGCGGACTTGTATTTTCATTCATGTACTTTTTCAGATTGTATTCCTCTTCCAAGACTGTTATCGAAACTGTGGGTAAATTATTCTTTCAGTCTGAGATAGAGGGACGATATCACGGCAAATCTGAGACTTTTAATTTCCTCTCCTTGATTGTGATTCCATTTCCGAATTTCCTTTTATTTCCCTTTACTTTGTCCTTTCACTGTCTATTTCATACAGACACAAAAAAAGGAAAAGAAAATAACTTGCATTTCTAACTTGTTCATTTCTAGACACTTCTTTTCAATACTCCTTGATTCTTTTCACAGCTGTTTGGTTCTTTTTCAGACTGCAGACAAACCTTATTTCTTCGTACTTCATTCCATTCACCTTTAACCCTTTATTGCATGAATGATATATTTTTCGTTTGCGTTTAATGACGAAAATTTCAAGCTCGAAACTTCAACTTGCGTTTAGCGTTTTCGATTTACCAACAGTTCTTAACAGTCGTATGTGATGTGGTTTGCCATAATGGAATATATATCATCGCCTAAGAAGCAATACCTCGTATCTTACAAATATATTCTTGTCGATTACCTTCCTGAAGACTGGTCACGCCTCCCAGCCCCGTATGCATTTGCAATCCATCAGAACAATTTCCGTTGTTTTCATTTTGATATGGCTGTGTATATATGAAAAAACCTTATGTACAATATACTGTAGGAGTGCGTAAATACGTCATTCAAACATACATTACTACAGTACCGTGTGGTAAGGTTAATTGAACACAACGAAAATTGTTTTGATGGACTTCATATCCACTGGTGGCTGGGAGGCATGACCTGTCTTAAGGAACATAGTGGATAGGAAGAGCATTGTCATATATGTTGTAACCAAGGTTGAAGTTTACAAAACACAACTTTTATTGCTTCACTTTATGATATTTACACAAATAACTGAAATTTATTTTGAAGCAAAAAGTAATATTGAATCTTGAGAAAAGTCTGTCTTTATACAATATGTACAGGTTTGCAGTCTTTATATACACTTCTATCTTGAAAAGATAGTCTTCGTGAATTGACACGTTGATAGTCGAGAACTATCTGGCACACTAACATAAATGTTCATGAGAGTCCTTGTTTGTTGAAGTGCCTGAATTCCTAAAAAGCAAGTTCAATTGATTGAAGAAATTCCACCTAGCGAAACTAAGGGAGCTTGCATAAGTTAGGGAATGAAAATGGCTTGTAAAAGAATTACGGAACATAGGCAGCGGAAACAGGTAAGGGAGCGGTGACCAGAGGTGAAACCTCGTACTGCCAGAAATTCAGTCCACCTGGTCGAAGCACATTTTCAAGAGGAGTAGCCTCCGTGCTCGACGTAGGGTGTATTCTGGAGCTGGACACCGGGGCAAGTGGGCAAGTGAGCAGGCCGGGAGCTCCTATTTATAGTACACTCGATGGTCAGGCACGCGCACTGAGGGCTGCGCGTCGAAGCTAGCAGAATGATACACAGGCGCGCGTGCAGCTGGCTGACGGAGCGAGAAGGGAGCGCCGGACATACAACACCCTCCCCTCCTAAATGCGCCGGTACGGCGTGAAACGGCGGCGGCGCTGGCGGCGACTGCGATGCTGGGGCGGAGCTGCTGATATCTCTGTTGTATTGTCCGGAGCTGGAACTGGGCGGAGTGGCGCTGTCTCGTCCTGAAAGGAACCCATTGTTATTAAATGATCTAAGGCTCGTTCAGCAATAGATTTATCTGGTTTAGCAATAGCATCAATAGCTGGACAGGGGCGGTAGCGCAGACGTATCTGATCTTGATGGCGGCAGATACGTTTCTCCGTAGTCTGTATCTCGTAGAGACGATGACCCAAAGATCTGCAGATGACTCCAGGTATCCAGAGGGGGTTGGATTTGAATGTCCTGGTGTAGACCTTGTCGTTGAGGGAGAACTTCGTTGGTGATGTCTTATGCTGGGCCGGAAGAGGCTGTAACAGAGAAAGTAAAGTTCTGTGAGGTCGTCCATGGAGCTTCTGTGCAGGAGTGATATTATCAGCGCCGGGTAGAGTTCTGTAGTTGTTTAAGAGTTGGAGCAAGGCTTGGTCTTTAGTTAAGCCTGAAGAGACAGCTTTCTTCATACTTCTTTTAAATGTTTGTACGAAGCGTTCAGCTTCACCATTAGATTGAGGGTGAAAAGGTGGTGCTAGGATATGACGAATGCCATTATGTGTACAAAAGTTCTGAAAAGCAGTAGCTGTAAATTGAGGTCCGTTGTCCGAAATGAGTACTTGCGGTAAACCTTCTGTAGTAAAGATTTTCTGGAGAGCACGAATGGTAGCTTCGGTTGTAGTAGTCGAATGCATATCCACGACATATGGAAAGTTTGACAGTGAATCGATGACTATTAACCACATGGAATTGAGGAAAGGACCTGCGAAATCGATGTGAACTCGTTCCCATGGAGTAGTAGCAGGAGGCCATGAAGCAAGATCAGAAGACGGGGCGTTCTGATTCGTTTGACATTGCTCACAATGACGTATTAGCTTTTCGATGGCGGCATCAATACCGGGCCAGTAGCAGTGTTGACGGGCGAGTTGCTTTGTTCTGGAGATACCCCAATGGCTTTGGTGTAATAACTCGAGAACTTGTTTCTGGAGGCTAAGTGGGATAACCACTCGGAAGATGGTGCCTGCTTCTAGTAGTACGACTCCGGCACGAGTCGTGAGACGATGCTGCATACGATGATAAGGTGCCAGGTGGGCAGGAAGTGTGCTCTGAAGAGGCCAACCGTTGCGGATGTAAGTACGTACAGTAGCAAGTGTACTGTCCTTATCCGTAGCTTTAGCTATGCAGGTAGCATCAATAGGAAAACTGGATACAGTATCTTCAAGTTCTATGTCCAACTGAAGACATTCAGATTCTTGAGAATCGAAGGCAGTATCAGGACCAACGGGTAAGCGGGAGAGGGCATCAGCATTACAATGCTGGGATGTGGCTCGATATACAATCTGATAGGAATAATCAGAAAGGAACATGGACCATCTTTGAAGCTTTCTGAGGGAATTCTCTGGGATCTTATTACCAGGATGGAATAAGTGTACGAGAGGCTTATGATCGGTAATGATCAGGAAATGGTTGCCATAAAGATATTCATTGAAACGGCGAATACCAAAGATGATGGCTAAAGCTTCTTTCTCTATCTGTGAGTATCGACGTTGATGGTCATTAAGTGTTTTCGAAGCGAAGGCGATGGGGCGTTCTTGTCCATGACGATCCTTCTGGGAGAGAACTGCACCGACACCGTAGTCTGAAGCGTCAGTAGCTAGCGTGATGATCTTGTCGGGCTGAAAATGAGTGAGTTGTATAGCTTGAATTAAGGCGTTGTTGATTGTTTTCCATGCCTGTTGGCATTGCGGAGTCCACTGAAACTTAACACCTTTTTTACGTAGAGCGTTTAATGGAGCTGCCAATGTAGCGAAGCGTGGAATGAACTTATTATAATAGTTCGCTTTGCCTATGAAGGACTGAAGCTGCTTGAGGTTCTGAGGTGCTGGCATGTTTACTATCGCGGAGACATTCTGTATACTAGGACGAATTCCATTCTTATCAAGTATATGTCCGAGGTAGTGAACTTGAGGCTGAAAGAAGGTACATTTAGCGAGATTCGCTCGTAGTCCATTGTCTTTCAATGTCTGGAGAAGAAGGCGGAGATTGGTTAGATGTTCCTGATGATCTTTTCCAGTAACAATAATATCATCCAGGTAGTTAGCACAACCGGGAATTGAGGCGGTGAGTTGAGCCAAATAGCGCTGAAAAATAGCCGCTGAAGATGAAACACCGAATGGGAGCCGCTGGAGCTGGAGCAGTCCGAGAGGAGTGTTGAGTGTGAGAAATTTCTTAGATTCTTCGTCTAAAAGTAGCTGGAGATATGCTTCTTTAAGATCAACTCGAGAGAAGAATTGTCCACCAGAGAGACGACGGAATAAGTCTTCTGGACGTGGAATAGGAAAGATATCGGTTTCGAGTTGTGCGTTGACTGTAGATCGAAAATCGCCACAAAGTCGAACATTACCATCAGGTTTCTTGATTACCACGAGTGGAGTAGCCCATTGACTAGAAGTAACTGGTACTACAATTCCAGTTTGTATCCATCTTTCTAATTCTTTCGTGACCTGGTCTTGAAGTGCTAGGGGTACTGGACGTGCTTTGAGGAAGCAAGGCTTAGCTCCGGATTTCAGCTGTATGTGAGCTGTATAGTCTTTTGCTGTTCCGAGCTGAGAGTCGAAGACTTCAGGAAACTGCGCTAGGAGAGCGGTAACGTCAGAAGTAGGATGCAATGTAGATACGACGTTAATGTTGTCATGTATCTGGAAACCAAATAAGTTAAATAGATCCATGCCCAGAATGTTTGATGCAGTGTAGTTGTTAACTATGAGAAGAGGAATGGCCTTCTGAATTCCTTTATAACTAGCCTGAAGCTTAATTTGACCTTTGATGTCAATTTTCTTCTTGTTAAATGTCACGAGCTGGATGTCAGCTGGAGAGCATGAAGGTGAACCTAAGTCGTGGTAGGTAGTCAGGTTAATAATAGAGACAGGTGATCCAGTGTCTAATTGAAAATCGACAGATCGATCAGAGAATGAGAGAGGAATGATGATTTTGTGAGAATCCTTTGTGGGAAGAATAAGATTGATCTGATCAACTTCCATGTCTTGGCGGGGCTGTATATGCTTCCGGCGCGCTGCAGTAGTCTTAGCAGGGCGGAGTGAACTTTGACAGACAGTCTGAATGTGTCCAAGTTTATTACATCGTTGACAAGTAGCTTTGAAAAAACGACAGTCACGACGTTCATGATGCTTGAAACAACCTCGGCAGGAAGGCAGGAGTTTCGAGGTGCTTTTAGAATTGGGCTTCCGTGGAGCATTACGAGAGGGAACCTGGCGAGAATGCTTGGTGGAGAGCGCCTTATCCGTACGGTTCACTGTAGCAGAGGACTTGCGGGCCTGAGGCGAGACTTGTGCAACTTCGTGTGGAGAAGCTATGGCTGCGGCAGTCTTGGTAGTAAGCTCATAAACCGTAGCAATACGCTGGACGTCTTCTAAAGAAGGGTTACTCTGCTTGACGGCGTCAAAACGTACTTTGTCTTCAGGAGTATGTAAAATTATCATGTCCCGAATGAGAGAATCAGTGTAGGATGAACCACAACCGTCCTTGGAGCATATGAACTGGCAGGGTTTAGCTAGACCACGCAATTCAGTTATCCATTCAGTATGTGTCTGATGGGGTTGCTTTCTGCTCTGAAAAAATTTATAGCGAGCAGCCACTATGTGAGGAGCTTTGGCATAGTGTTCCGTGAGACGGGCCAAGAGCTGCGTGAAGGGTACCTCAGATAAGTGTTCTTCTGGACTTAATTTACGGAGTAATTCACACGTAGCATTGCCAACCGAACTAAGAAATAGTGCGCGGCGGCGTTGATCATCTGGGACAGAATGGCAGAGGAAATGCTGTTGCAAGCGGGCTAAATAAACTGACCATTCTTCCTTAGCCGGATCAAAAGCAGAGAACGGAGGAATAGCTGATGGCTGTGTAGAGACAGAAATAGCTTGAATAGCCTGAATTAATGCTGCCTGTTGTTGTTGCATAAACTGCTGTTGTTGCTGCTGTAAGGCTTGGAAGATCGTAGTAAGTTGTTCCGCAGTAGCCATCGCGAGATGCGTGCAAGAAAGAGTAAGGTAAGCTGTGTGTCAGAACTGGTTGGAGTGTCGTTGTTGTTTAGCACGTCGCCGTAGAGTTGACAACTGGGCCCGTTGAATCGTAGTGTTGGTTTCGTATGTACCTCGTCGCTATAGAGTTGGCAACTGGGACCGAAGAATGGTAGTTTGTTGCTTTTTTTACCTCGTCGCCATAGAGTTGGCGACTGGGGCCGATGAATTGGAGTGTCGCTTGTTTACCTCGTCGCCATGGAGTTGTGTTGTAACCAAGGTTGAAGTTTACAAAACACAACTTTTATTGCTTCACTTTATGATATTTACACAAATAACTGAAATTTATTTTGAAGCAAAAAGTAATATTGAATCTTGAGAAAAGTCTGTCTTTATACAATATGTACAGGTTTGCAGTCTTTATATACACTTCTATCTTGAAAAGATAGTCTTCGTGAATTGACACGTTGATAGTCGAGAACTATCTGGCACACTAACATAAATGTTCATGAGAGTCCTTGTTTGTTGAAGTGCCTGAATTCCTAAAAAGCAAGTTCAATTGATTGAAGAAATTCCACCTAGCGAAACTAAGGGAGCTTGCATAAGTTAGGGAATGAAAATGGCTTGTAAAAGAATTACGGAACATAGGCAGCGGAAACAGGTAAGGGAGCGGTGACCAGAGGTGAAACCTCGTACTGCCAGAAATTCAGTCCACCTGGTCGAAGCACATTTTCAAGAGGAGTAGCCTCCGTGCTCGACGTAGGGTGTATTCTGGAGCTGGACACCGGGGCAAGTGGGCAAGTGAGCAGGCCGGGAGCTCCTATTTATAGTACACTCGATGGTCAGGCACGCGCACTGAGGGCTGCGCGTCGAAGCTAGCAGAATGATACACAGGCGCGCGTGCAGCTGGCTGACGGAGCGAGAAGGGAGCGCCGGACATACAACAATATACGAGATGGTGATTCTTAGGCGACGATGCACGATTGTTTGCGAACAATACGCTAGGCTTTTAACATTCTAAGACCTATCCGTACTGCCTACTGACCATCAGTACGTATTAAAAGGTTCAAGTAGGCTATACTTGCACGACCGTAGGTCGGTACTGACTTTGAGGTGGAGCCAGAGGTACTCCGGAAGCCTGTGGTAACTGCATGGGGAGGTCCCACGAAAAATAAATGATGCTCGGTAGGCGTGGACGTTGACGAGGTGTTCTTAGTCGTAGGGCTGTTGTGTCGTCTGTTACGTTAAGGAAGAAAACGAGGCATAACTGGGATATGAGTTTGATTGACTGTACAGTTGAAGGTGTGCCTTAATACTACCTCTGTTTACAACCTGTCCCTCATACATAGGTGAAAAGTGACATGTTGCCACAAGGTAACGCTAATGCAGTAACGGGTTAAATGTAACGTTATTGTAATAATGTCTCATGCTTGGGAATCAATTGTGATTTTACGGATTCTACCTTGTCTTGACCTTGAAATAATTAAAACTGAAATGTCCTAATTTGTACATCAGAGTTCACCAAAATGGATCCCTCGAATTTAGACAGAGCATGATTATTTTATCTCCTCTCTCAGGGCGTGTACACAAGGCTGTGTACTGGTATATCCGCTACCCTCTGAAAACGGTTAAACGGGTGGGAAATACGCCTAGGTTCTTTAAAAACCTCTCAACACTGATTTTAAAATAAACTATCTACATTATGATACAACCATAATCCATGCATGAGCACTTCATCAACACACAATAAGTATAAAATAGGAACACCCTCGGTAAACATTAACAAATGCTGAATGATTCTCCCTATGTAGCCTACAACAAAACGGTCCTGTATCAAAAGCATTAGGGAAATATATTGAGAAATGAATTGCATTTTGCAGTGACACGAACGTTAAATGAGAATGCATATACATGATGGTCTTAACCGAGCTCGATAGCTGCAGTCACCTAAGTGCGGCCAGTATCCAGTATTCGGGAGATAGTGGGTTCGATCACCACTGTCGGCAGCCTTGAAGATGGTTTTCCGTGGTTTTCCATTCTCACACCAGGCTAATGCTGAGGCTGTACGTTGAATAAGGCCATGGCAGCTTCCTTCCCATTCCTAGCACTTTCCTATCCTATCGTCGCCGTAAGACCTATCTCTTTGTCGGTACGACGTAAAGCAACTTGAATTTCTTCGAAAAATAAACTTACTTTCTCCTAGTTCAGCTTCGCCGTGCTTCGGTCACGTTACAATTTTACACATACGTCTTACGAAACTGATGATGTGGCACTTAAACAATTATCATTCCAGCTCTATTTGGCATAATGATAACAAAATTTAAAATGATGTGGCGTATCTCCTGCCTCACACATCCTGGATAGTGTTCATAAGGGTGCTTTATATTTTTGAGCGTCTGCTCACGATTACCAATCGTCACCCAACTGAACGTGGCTTCAGATCTTTCGGTCCAGGACCGAAAGTTCCAGAGAAACAATGGAATCCAAACCCGTTAGGCAACATCTTGCAAAGGTATCCGAACACAGTCTAATTCACCATTCACCGTTGCGAAAGAAGCTAGGAGTGGTGTTGATAATCCATTTGCTCTTAGCAAAAATTCTGATTTTCTGGAAAAACTGTCCCCTAGATTTTGGAATGTATTCACGGGAATTGTTTTCCATTCTTCCTCATTACCATGTACAATTCAGATTAGGGGCCTGCAGGAGCTGGTTTCCACTCCGTCAGTTTTCTTCTTTTTTTGTTTGCTAGTTGCTTTACGTCGCACTGACACAGATAGGTCTTATGGCGACGATGGGGCAGGAAAGGGCTAGGAGTGGGAAGGAAGCGCGCCGTGGCTTTAATTAAGGTACAGCTCCAGCATTTGCTTGATGTGAAAATGGGAAACCACGGAAAACCATTTTCAGGGCTGCCGACAGTGGGGTTCGAACCTAATATCTCCCGAATACTGGATGCTGGCCGCACTTAAGCGACTGCAGCTATCGAGTTCTGTCCGTCAGTCATCGACCAGCCACCGAACATGATGCGACAGTTATGCCTTTCCGAACATTTCATAGCTGACCGATCTTGCCCCTGCGAATACTGTAGTTTGAGAAAAACACCGCGAAGCTAACAGACTACAGCCAAATGCAGCGGTTCATTAACGCGTAACTAACATCGACAAATACGTATAGAAATTGTTTTCTCTTGAACTTAAATATTGGTTCAGCTATTTTATTACAGGAGACTAAGACTTCAGGACAATTATTACAGTTGTATACGCTTTTTACTTGAAAATCCATAGCTGGTTTCCAGTTTCAACAGGTTAAGGAATGGAATTAATGAAGTCCCCATCTGGTGGCGTAGATAGGAACTGTGTCAGCTGCCGAAGGCTGTCGCACTCCTCTGGGGCAACGATTAATGACTGATAGATGAAATTAAAGTATATTGGAGAGTGTTGCTGGAATGAAAGATGACAGGGAAAACCGGAGTACCGGAGAAAATCCTGTCCCGCCTCCACTTTGTCCAGCCCAATTCTCACATGGAGTGACTGGGATTTGAACCAAGAAACTCAGCAGTGAGAAGCCAGCTCGCTGTCACCTGAGCCACGGAGGTTTCCGTTTCTTTCTTCTGGTGTAAAATATGCACTTGGTCCTTACGTCCTAATTGACGATATAGGTTCCGTCCATACGCATTTGCATTTCGTAACTCATAACTGGAAGATTAATGTTTCAAGTGAGGTGATCTCCTCATTGTTGTTCTAAATGAGAGGGAATATACAAAGGATAGGGAATCGAATTCTTCGGTCTCCTTATCAGGTAACACAGAAGAGAACAATAATTATGGCAATTAACCTCATAGTTTTTTCCTGTTATTTTATATTTTTTGTAGCAAGCAGGTTCATATATGGTGTCCAGAGTCATGGTTATTTGTTAGATTTTTCATCCTCTACGTCAATTTTAATAATTTTAAGCGTGCATTCATGTCGTGGAATACAAGTGACTCTGATCATTGATAACCAGTGTTTTAACACATGGGTGACGGGCCACGAGAAATCTCGGTTTTGTTCACGACATTGTTTTCGGTCCTGCTGTGACATCTCTTGACCATATATTGAACTATTTCGAACTTGCACATTGAGTAGAATAAATCGTAGATGTATATCTGCCACTTTTCTTTTATTCACGGCCTCTTTTATTCCTTGATTTAGTTTCGAAACGTCGATTTCTTTCTGCCGGTTCAGTCAATGACAAGATGGAGCGCCCGCGGAATACGGTGTTAGCTGACGACGATAAGAATTATATGCTGATGATCGTTCAAATGGATATAGTGATAATGAATTAGTGGAAACTGAATGTGAGAGTGATAGTGGAAGTGATATTCAAGCCTCTACACGCCGTAATTTACCTAGTGTGCTTATTTATTCAAGTGACTCTGACGACGACAACGATGTAAATATTAATGATGTGTTGTTGAATTAACACGCATTTGCTTTCTTATCTTAGATATGTTGAAGTACTACTAGGGGTATTGGTTGAGTACTCATACCAACTTTAAAGATAAAATCTTGACTGGTTTAATATTTACGTACATTTTTACAATCAAGTGAACCCTACTATGCTTAGTAGAAATATGTCCGGTCCACAGGATATGTGACAAGCTCAAGCATCCGGTCAGCAATGTGTTAACATCAAGCCTGCTATAGCCTGGATGGTGGATTCGTGTGTTTTAATCACCCTCAGAATGTTCGGAGTTCCTTCAGGCAGAGTCCATCTGGCGCACATCAATAGATCAACCACCTCGCACTTCTGAATTCTGTATAATTTTTTAAGTTCCTCACAGCATGATTCGTAGATGGGCTTTTTCCTCATCACAGTTGTTTTTGGCTAGGAACCGGATGGCTTTCTTATATGACCGAATCACATTTTACTATACACTTCACCAAAACTCAGTCCGACTCGTTGGCTGAATGGTCAGCGTACTGGCCTTCGGTTCGAAGGGTCCCGGGTTCAATTCCCGGCCGGGTCGGGGATTTTAACCTTAATTGGTTAATTCTAATGGCTCGGGGGCTGGGTGTGTGGGGAGTATTCAACATTAGAAATCATCCTAGGTAGGGCCCTCATCTTCACAGATATGCAGGTCGCCTAATAGGCCGTCTACTAGAAAGAGACCTGCACCAGGCCTCTCCGGAGGCCATACGCCATTATTATTATTATAATTACCAAAACTCAGAATATTATGTGTAGAAATACTGATGTATATTGATATGGGCCTTTGCTGATAAACCAAGCAGTGCGGGATCAATACATAGTATTCATCTTCACGTAAGGAATATGCTGGAGCGGTGAAAATATGTTGGGCATGATATCAAGACTGTTGTAAAGTTCCTCTGTGATACGATGAAAGAGCTAACCCTGCCATTCCGGTAAGTTTGGAAGAGAATTCTGTAATTTCTCAACTATGTCCGGCCTCCTGACTTCAAACTTTCCGTATAACTTTTATTGGCTTGCGGAGGCTTGGAAGAAAGTTCGTAGAATGCTGAGGTAGGAGTAAGTGATTAAGTTCTAATGTCATACGAATCCTGTAGAAAATGAAATAGAGCACTTCTGATATTTAACATCACTTCTATTGTACATAATTTTCCTAGTAATAATACATGTTTATCTAATGTAAGTTAGATGTATGTGTTGTTGTTGTTGTTGTTGTTGTTGTTTGAGTCATCAGTCGATAGACTGGTTTAATGCAGCTCACCATGACACCGTATCCAGTATTTACCTCTTCATTTCTAAATAACTACTATATTCTACATCTGCTCTAATCTACACAGTTCAAAATAATTAGGGGAACATGTTTTTGAACGTATGCCATGCTCCACAAAACAATACCTTACACCAACTAAACCTTTATTCTTTACCGTTGAAGTATACAAAAGAACATCGATGGATTCGCGTTCATTTTCAGAACACAAACGGAAATGTCCAAATAGGAGCAAAAACAAAGTCATACCAGTCCTCCAGGGAGGATTTTTATCACAGTTGGAGAGCATCAGTATGGTGTATGTCTTCCACGAGCATTTATCACAGCTTGGCACCTACGTGGCATGCTGCGTATAAGTCGACGGAGGTCACGTTGCAGTATCAAGACCCATTCTCTAATGAGGGCCTGTTCGAGGACTTGGAGAGTCTGTGGTGAAACAGGACTCCCACGAAGCCTTCTGTAATGCCTATTCCACACATGACCGATGGGATTAAGGTCGGGACTCAATGTTGGCCATTCCATCTCTTGAATGTCCAGTTCTCGCAAGACAGCTCTGGTGATGCGCGCAACATGAGCGCTGGCATTGACGTGCATGAATACGAATTCAGGGCTAACACCGTATTCAGCACGCAACACATGCTGTAGCAGCAACTGCTCGATGTACCCTGCAGCGGTAAGATTACGACGGATGACGACAAGATCCGTACGGACATCAATACTGATGCAACCCCACAGCATCACAGAACCTTGTCCAAATCGGTCGCCTTCCTGGACAATTTTTGGCATGTACTGCTCCAAACGGCGTCTCCATACACGTTGACGTCCATCACGCTGTGTCAGGGGAAATCTGGACTTTCTGTGAACAACACAGGTCTCCGCTGCGCGATGTTGCTGCGTTAAACGGGGCACTCGAACAGGACGTCTGGGTCGTAAGGACACTTCTCATAACCTGTTCCTTACTGTCTGGTCAGATACCGTGACTCCAGAGACCCTCCTGAGGTCTTGTTGCAGTTCCCTGGCAGTTGCTGAACGACGCCACAACGCACAGATGGTCAGATATCGGTCATCCTGTGGGGTTGCCATGCGTCCACGACCATGTCCAACCCTCCCTGTGAACTGGCCTGCCTCATTGTAGTGATTCCACAAGCGGTGAATAACTGACGGAGAGAAATTGAGATCCACAGAAACACGACGAATCAAAGTGACGGCCCTTGCGACTAGAACCTCGTTAAGATGTCTCATGGGATGTGCTGGTTGACGTACAACGTGCTAAAATGACCGCATTAGTCTGTGTGCCTCACAACGACACACGGATGCACCGCTATTCACTTTCTTTTGAGGTGTCACCTGACAGTTTAATGCATGGCTACGCCTACAGGTGGAGGATGACTTCGATTTGACATACCCTGTGTAGCTAAGTTCTCAAGGTATGCTGTACGACCATTGGAACCCCATCTACCAAATTAACGTTCATATACCAGACGTTACAAAACATGTTCCCGTAATTCTTCTGAACTGTGTATTTGTCATATTCATAACATGGACAACCCCTACCGTTCTTACCGCCCACACGTCTCTCAGAAACCAACTAAACAAGTCTTGGGTATATTAAGATGTGTCCTATCTTTCTATTGCTTCTTATCGTAAAATTTAGCCAAATATATCTCCTCTCACCAACTCGATTTAGTATCTCTTAATTAGTGATTTTATTTATCCATCCCACATTCAGCATTGTTCTGTAACACCACATTTCAAGAGCTTATATTTTATTTATTTCTGAGCTAGTTATCGTCCATGTTTCACTTCCATACAATGCGACGCTCCAAACGAAACACTTCAAAAACATCTTTCTAATTCCTATATTGAACCCTTGATAGCCTGTCAGCATTCAATATCCTTTCCCGGGCTAAGTCGGTGGCATCAATGAATTATCTGGTTCTTCTCTGGTTCTTCGTCACTTGCATTGTTAATGCTTCAAGTGAGGTGGTCTCCTCATTCTTGTTCCAAATGAGAACGAATATCCAACGGAGACCCACCTCTGTTGGGCAATCACATGGCGAAAGCGCTCAGTCGCATCAATTCCGGTATCAAACACGACCTAATAATTTCGATGGAACCCACGCCCGTGATACGACTGCAATGTCACTACAACACTAACCTTGAAGACAACAAAAACAACAACAAATTTAACCAAAAATACAACATCTAGTAAAACGCGGAATAATCCAGGGTTAATGTCACCTACCCTATTCTACATGAAGGTGTGAATATGTAAATGGCAAATGCTTTGAGTGTTCTAATTAAACGTCTGTTTCTAACAGTAAAATAATGAAACGCCGAGAGAGTTGGCCGAGCGGTTAGGGTCGCGCAGCTGTGAGCTTTCATTCGGGAGATAGTGGGTTCGGACCCCACTGTCGGCAGTCCTAAAGATGGTTTTCCGTGGTTTCCCATTTCCACACCAGCCAAATGCTGGGGCTGTATCTTAATTAAGGCCACGGCCTCTTCCTCCCCACTCCTAGCCCGATCGTCGCCGTAAGATCTATCTGTGTAGTTGCGACGTAGAGCTGACTGTACTTTTTTTAGAAAGAATGAAACCTTTCTAACCAGTACAAGTGACAAAGTCGGCACCAATCATCTCTTTGACAGCTAGTCTACCTTCACCCGGCTAACCTCGACTGACTTTTTTTATACCTGCTAACCAAATACGAATGGAAACCCACAATTTTACAGACACAATTCTAACATATAAAAATCTCATTCTATTGACCAACACGAAATCCAAATTAACAAGCCCTACATCACAATTCACTTCACAAGTGTCAGCAATGCCTCATGGGAACGATACCACGAGATCACTATCCATAATCCACTTGACAACGTGAAACCGCGGAATCATCACGTCTATGCCCGCTACCGTAGCGTGACGGTTAGTCTTATTAGCTGCTGTCGTCAGGGGTCCGGGTTCGATTCCCGGTACTGCCAGAAATTTAAGAATGGAAGGACGGCTGGTAAGCCCCGTGGCTCAGTAGACAGCGCGTCGGCGTCTCACAGCTGGATACCGTGGTTCAAATCCCCGTCACTCAATGTGAGATTTGTGCTGGACAAAGCGGAGGCGGGACAGGTTTTTCTCCGGGTACTCCGGTTTTCCCTGTCATCTTTCATTCCGGCAACACTCTCCATTGTCATTTCATAGCATTTATCGGTCATTAATGAGTGGCGACCCCATCGTAATATTAGCCTATATGTGGCTCATTCATTACATCCCTGACCCGGTCAACAAATGGAAAACAGTTTGTAGGTTCTTATTTCATTTTCAGGAGGGCTGGTATGTGGTTGAAATAGTACATGCAGCTCATCTCCATTGGGGCTGTGCCTGAAAAGACCACACCACCTCGGGATGAGGACACGAATTAACTTTTTTATCACGTCCATATCTCCACAAACATAGTCTACTGATTCTTCGGGGCACGAACCGGGAATATCACTAGCTTTTTCATGACAAATGCATGGAATATATTTTACTTCTTCAGGACAATTACCTCAAAATAATATCGATATTTCACAACATCTCTCACTAATACTGTACAAATCCCACATTATCACAACGTCATGATGACAGCACTGCTCCTACCTTCCCACTGATGACTGCTCACGCTTCGATCGTGAAATATCTTATCTGTCCGGTCTCGTTACACTTATATAATCGATCTCTGATTTTATTATTATTATTATTATTATTATTATTATTATTATTATTATTATTATTATTATTATTATTATTATTATTATTATGTCATACTTTAAATTTTGAGAACAAGCAAAACTTCCATTCCCCAACTAAATAATTATTATATCCCCGGTCAGTGCCCAATAAATGAAAGAATTCCCAATTTCCAAGCCAGAATTTTCAGACATCATGACAACAATAGTTTGTGCGAGAAAATTAATCCTCCCCCTTTGACATAATTTCTCGCACCAATCTAACCTCGGAATACAGTGGCATAACCAAAAATACATTAACCAACGAAAAATGAATTTTATCCACACACTTTTCACAAGCTATTTGACTCATTACTTACAGTGTGCACATATATAGAAGTGTAGAGGAAAAAGGGCTCAGCCCATGTCCGGAATAGTTAATATGGTAAACAGCACATTTCTACATAATAGTTAACAAAGATTTACAGACCTTAATCTGGATTCTGGCCATGGTTTACCTAGCCGGTATATCTGAATTTAGCCAATCATCATCGTTTCAGCAGACATCATGGTTTCATTATACATCATCCATCCTTCCATCCTTTTTACAAGCTGTATTTACACATTATCTGAAAAAGAAACAAAAGGAAATGCGCGCATGCCCCGCGATAAATCTGGTACGATTCGCGCCCGCACTTCACCTGAAATTCCCTGTAAATATAGCCTTCGACTGCCTACGATCGTCTGATACAAGCTGTGTTTACCACCTCGTCCACAAGGACAATATTAACGAGGACCACGTCCCACCGTCTAGTCGCTAGCTTCATTGAGTCTAATGGTTATGATTCCAAAATATCCTACTCATAATAACTGGATAGACCTTCACAACTGGGTCAGATGCTTTTTCTCACATGAAAATAATCTAATAATTGGCACAATTCTTCCCGTCATTAACATCAGAGCTTAACTCCTCTCGTTTTCGGCTAAATCCGAACAATACCGAGAACAACTATGTTCTGGAGCGATTTGACACATCCAGCAGATCTGTGTGTTCGTGGGTGCTGGCTTGCCTGCTGAGGTAAGCCTCTACGTCCCGCCAAAACTCATGACCCGAAGTTGACCAAAAATGTAGAATTTTCCAAACTATCATTAGATAATTCAAACAAGGCATCAGATCGTCGATAAAATTATGGCGATTCCAACAATGGCCTTCATTTCCTTGCTTCGGCCCAATTTCTGACTAGAACTTGATATTTTGATCGCACTCTTTACTCTGGTGCTTTAATGTATCCATGCGCGCTCTTTTTATGCAACACCCGTACGCCCGAACTGCGAAATTTCGACTGTACATTCTCAAATTTTATTAGCCATAATAATGTAAAAATTCCACGCACCATAGCTGAAAAAATTATTAGATTTAACCATGCGTCAAGGCCTTAATTTTAATTCAAGGCACTTTTGGGTCGTTTTGCGGTAAGCCGTGACCGCAGCAGTACGTGTACAGATCACACATTTCGACAACAACCCAATTCAGTTAAGTATTCCACGTGGAAGATGATCTCCATGTCCTTTTAGACCTTCAAGATTACGGGACTGAATGTCGATGTGCAATTGGAGTAAAATTATTTTCTTAACAAAGGCCTTCCCTGGTTGTGCTAGTATGCATTTAATGTTCTCTTTACTTCTGCTATCGTTAGTCATTTTACTACACAAGTAACAAGAGTCACCTATTTCCTTTATGACTTCACTTCCCGATCTAATATTACCTGCATCACTTTACTTCCTTCGACTGCACTCCATCACTTTTGCTTTGGACTTATTTATTTACATCTTGCACTCCTTACCCAAGACTCTGTCCATACCATTCAGCAATTTATTCAGATCTTCTTCAGTCTGAGACAAAATAACAACATCATCAGAAAATCTCAAGGTTTTTATTCCCTTTTCTTGGATTTTTACACACTTTCAAAATTCCTCTTTATTTTTCCTTACCGCCTGTTCTATATATACATTGAAACGAGGGCGGGGGGACTAACAGCAGCCTTACCACACTCCGTACTGGATTGGTGTTGCATTTTTAAAGCCCTCTATTCTTATCACTGCAGACTAATTCTATACAGATTGTAGGTAATTCTTCGTTCTTGGTATCTGATCCCGATCACCTTCAGAATCTCTAATATCTTGGTCCAATTAACTTTATCGAATGCCTTTCCTAGATCTACGAATGCCATGTACGTTGCCTTGTCCTTCTTAATTCGATTCTCTAAGATCAGACGTAAAGACAGGATTGCTTCACGTGTTCCTACGTTTCTTATGAAGCCAAATTAATATTCTCCCAACTCAGTTTCAAATTATTTTTTCATTCTTCTGTAAATAATACGTGTTAAAATTTTACAGATGTGAGATACTAAACTACTGGTGCGATAGTTTTCACACATGTCAGCACCTATTTTATTGGGAATAGGTATAACATCATTCTGCCGAAAATAGGATGGCACTCCTCTTGCATCATACATCTTACACGCCAATTGGATTAACCTCGCCGTCCTGGTTTCTCCTAAGGCAGCCAGTAATTCAGAGGAAATTAATTCATAGGAAATGTCATCAATTCCAGGTGCCGTGTTCCTATTTAGTTCTCTCAAAGCTCCGTCGAATTCTGACTTGAAAATTGTGTCTCCCATTTCAACAGCATCAGCAGGCTCTTCTTGTTCCAGAACCATATCGTCTACGTCTTTACCTTGATACAACTGTTAGATATGATCCTGCCATCTTTCTGAATTGTCCTCTTTCCCTAGAAGTCGTTTTCCATCTGAGCTCTTCATATTCATACACCTAGTTTTCCTGTCTCCAAAGGTTTCGTTGTTTTTCCTTTTTGCATCATCTACCTTTATTAGGACCATACAACTTTCAACATCCTTGCACTTCTCTTTCTACCATTCTAAGCTGTCCTGCACTTTCTACCCATTTCATTCTTTTATCACCTGCATTCTTTTCTGCCCTCTTCATTTTTTGCATTCTTGAACTTTCGTCATTCATCAATCAGGTCTAGTATATCCTGGGTTATCCGTTCATTCCTAATTGGTTCTTCCTAATCTTTCCTCAGAAGCCTTGCTGATCTCATTCATTACGACTGCCCATTCGTCGTCAATTGTGTTTCCTTCTGTCTTTTCATTTAGTCCTTTTACAAGATGTTCCGTGAAACAACAACTCACACTATTTTATTTCAAGTTGTGTAGATCCCATCTCTTATCATTCCTTCCTTTCTTCAATTTCTTGAACTACAAATGGCATTTCATGACCAACAAATTGTGGTCAGAGTCCACGTCTGCTCCTGGGAAAGTCTTGCAATCCATCATCTGGTTTCTGAAACTTTGCCAAATGATAAAGAAGTCTAATTGATACCTTCCAGTGTCTCCAGGTCTCGTCTGCGAATACAACCGTCGTTTATGGCGTTTAACCAAGTATTAGCAAGGTCTAAATCATGATCGGTGCAGAATTCCACCAGCCGACTTTCTCTTTCATTCCTGTGTCCCAATCCGAATTCTCCTACTGAATTACCTTCCCTTCCATTGCATTCCATTCTCCCAACACAATTAGATTCTCGTCACATTTTACGTACTGTATTAAATAATCTACCTCTTCATATATTCTTTCTATTTCTTCATCATTCGCTGAACTAGTAGGCACATAGACCTGCACTATGTGGTGGGCATTGGCTTCGTGTCTATCGCGACAATAATAATCCTTTCACTATGCCGGTCGTAGTAGCTTAGCCCCTGCACTATTTTCTTCTTCATTATTAAGTCAACTCCTGCATTTTCCTGTTTGATGGTTTGTTGAAAATTCTGTAGTCGCCTGACCAAAAATCCTGCTCTTGCTGCCGACGTACTTCACTTACACCAACCACATCTAACTGTAGTCTATCCATCTCCCATTTCAGATTCTTTCTTATTTTTTTATTTTATTTTACAATTTGCTTTCCGTCGCACCGACACAGATAGATCTTATGGCGACGATGAGATAGAAAAGGCCTGGGAGTGGGAAAAAAGCGGCCGTAGCCTTAACTAAGGTAGAGCCCCCGCATTTGCCTGGAGTGAAAATGGAAAACTACGAAAACACTCTTTCAGGGCTGCTGACAGTTGGGTTCGAACCCACTATCTCCCGGACGCAAGCTCATTTCTGTGCGGCCCTAACCGCATGGGCAACTCGCTTGGTTTTTCAGATTCTTCAGAATAGAATGGAATAAAATACTCCCAACCCCTGCCTCCGAATCACCTGGAATTAAGGAGAGAATAATCACTTATTGCAATTTAAATTATTTTTGTTACAGGCGTTCTTTTCTTGTTACAATAATTCATTTATCCACTACTGACTTGAAAATTACAATTATACCTAATCATCATTTACACCCAATCACTAAATTATAGTGGTTTTTTTCATTTTTCCTAGACATTAACAGTGTTATATAGTCTAGGACAACACGTATTTTCAGATTCTATAACCTACCACAACGATTCACACTTCGAAAATTCCGCGCTCCGACTCGCAGAATGTCAATATCCTTCTTCCTGGTGGTTGTTCCCCTCTCGTGTAGACCCCACCGGGATATCCAAATCGGGGACTATTTTACCTCCGAAATATTTTACCCTGGAAGAATCCATCAGCAGCACGTCATTCATACAGAGAGAGCCGCATGTCGTCAAGAGTTAGTTACGCTGTAGTTTCCCGTTGCTTTCAGCCGTGTAGCGGTATCAACATAGCTAAGCCATGTTAAGTATTTTTACAAGGCCGTACCAGTCTATCATCTATACTGCCACTGTCGCAACTTCCGAAACGCTGCTACCCTCTTTCGATGAACCATTCGTCAGTCTGGTCTCACGACATGTCTGCACCTGCGGCTTGGCTATCTGCTTCACTGGGACGCTCGATGTATTCAGAAAAGTCTGATGTTCTGCGGTCTGTCTCTTTCATAGACAAGAATGGGCGTTAGAAACTACTGTAGATTTATCATAGCAAATCAAAGCTTATAGTTTTATGTGACTGTTGATAAAAGACTACATCAGATAAACTGATGACCCTTGGTCTACCAAGCGACCACTGCTCAGCCTGAAGACATGCTGATCACGAGGTGGCGTGTGGTCAAAGCGACGAATACTCTCACTTGTTATTCTTGGCTTTCTAGACTGCGGACCGCTAATATACCGTCAGATAGCTCCTGAATTTTTCTCACGTAGGCTGAGAGGACATCGAACCAGCCCTTAGATACAGGTAATAATCTCTGACCTGGCCGGGAACCGAATCCATGGCATTCGGGTAAAAGACAGGCTTGCAACCCGTAGTCCGCAGAGCCCTTTTGAGTGGCTAATGATATCGTGATCATATCCTAAAGATCTGCAGTTTTACGTGAAATCCGAACCACAGGGATGTGAGTTTTCACATCAATATTCTGCCCGCAATGATCTGTTAGTTACATGGAGGAAACTAGTAGGCCTATAATGACTGTTTAAGTTCACAAGGTCAAAAGTATCAATAAATGCCATCTGTAGTGTGATTTTTCGTCGAGTTTAGTGAATTGAAAAAGTGTTATAAATCCCTGGGACACTTTTTCTATTATTATGATTCATAATACAAGAAAAATAACTTAAAAGTTTTCAAGCCGCATTCTTACCCAAATGGCACAAATGTTTGGCACTGTTCTTATTGGATTGCACAAAGCCCCTTAAAGGATGACACAAGTACACTATCTACTAGTGACTAACTACTGGTCTGAACAAAATGTCACAGCTTGATGTAATGAGACTGGCTATTAAAAGCCATTGTTAGAGTTCATGTGTTTAATCGCAGGGGAACTGACATACTGGGAAATTCCGACCCTCTAGCCTCCCTTAAAACCTACAGTAAGTTAAGGAGCGTTAAGTACGTAACGTTAATAATAATAATAATAATAATAATAATAATAATAATAATAATAATAATAATAATAATAATAATAATAATAATAATAATATATGTATTATATGTATTATAATATATAATATATATAATATAATATAATAATATATAATATATGTATTATTATTATTATTATTACTATTATTATTATTATTATTATTATTATTATTATTATTATTATTATTATTATTATTATTATTATTATTATTATTATCTTCTTACACTCTGTTATCTTAAAAGGACAATAATAACTGCTGAACACATACCGTTTCCAAAACATGATTGAGTACTTACAGGGTTCCTTTGTTTAAATGTTCCTTACTAAGTACTGGCAACAATCTACTCTGGGGTTCGTTAATGCTGATAAGTTTGCTCGTTTAAGGGGCCTACGATTCATCAAGGAGGCAGTGGTATGAATCCCGCCAAATAGAAGTGAGATTTTCAAACTGGAATATCACGTCTAGGTTTTTCGAATTCGATAAAAATTGTAAGTATAATGGATTTATAATGAACTAAATTCCAAGTTTCATTTATAATACAGTGGCATAGCCACTGAAATTTCACCATGTTGGTCACGGTTCAAATCCTGGCCAATATATGTAAGATTTTTCGAAATGAAATTTCACGTTACAATTCCACGTGCAACTGGAGACCATTGGTTAAGATTAAGATATCAACAGTGGAGTAAATCTCCTAGCTTGTTTTTCTAACAAGGTTATCGACCTCCAAAGAATCAATCTCGCTCCATTGAGCACATGAGGCCAGCACCTGCACATCTACTCAATGCAGCCTGGCACTGCAAATAATTTACTGTATTTCAATGACCTCTTCATTCGCTTCCTTCCTCCGCATTTCACGTGTTTACTCTTTAACCAGCCGCTTTTAGAAAAAGTTAAATGGACACGTAATTACTTAGTAGTAGGATGGCGGCAGTAATGGCTGAGTGTACATACGCATGCGCTACGCTGGGTGTAATGATGGGCGGGTCGTGGTGAGCGGCCTAATGGTGAGCGTTTACAAGACAAGTAGGATGACTAAGGTTTCCAATTAGAGGTGATACCAGTTCAAAGGGTTTGGAACCAATCATCCGTTTTATAGTCGTAACATCATATTACCGCCTTGTAGTTAGCAAATCGCCTTTTCTGCTACTCATGTGCGATCGAATTCCGACGAACTCCGCTCGCTGTAAGCTGAGCCTTAGTGTGAGAGGCTGCTGACAGTAGATTTCTCGCAACGTTAAAGGCCCCCTTTCGAGGACAAAATTTTCTCCTATAGTTCTATATGCATATCAGCACAAGCAAAGAAGGCCATTCTTAAGAAAATACATTTTTCACACTTTGAATATTGATATAGGAATTAGAAAGATGTTTTCGAAGACCTTCGTCTAGAGCGTGGCATTGTATGGAAGTGAAACATGGACGATAACTCGCTCAGAAAGAAAGAGAATAAAACCTTTTTAAATGTGGTGTTACAGAAGAAAGCTGAAGGTGAGATGGATAGATCGAATCACGAATGAAGAGATAGTGAATCCAGTTGGTGAGAGGAGATCGATTTGGCTAAATTTTACTAGAAGAGATAGGATGATAGGGCATATCCTAAGACACCCAGGACTTATTCGTTTTTTTTTGCTAGTGGCTTTACGTCGCACCGACACAGATAAGTCTTATGGCGACGATTCAGTTTGTTTTAGAAGGAAGTGTAGGCGGTAAGAGTGGTAGGGGTAGGCCAAGGTGTGAATATGACACCAGATTAGGGCAGATGTAGGTTGCAGTAGTTACATAGAAATGAAAAGGTTAGAACAAGATAGGGTGGCATGGAATGCTGCATCAAACCAGTCTACGGACTTTTGGCTCAAACAACTACAGTGACTCTTAAAACCAATAACAGTTGTTCGAACTTTAAACACATATGCATCGTTAATATTGTGTCACCTCCCTATGCATATATTGCATCTTGGTTCAAACTGAAATTTAGGCCGGGGGTTTTGCGCCGGAGACACTTCTTGCCAACAAGCGTTGGTCTTTCGTTGCCCGCATTTTCTCCCACACCCTGTTGGGGCCATGAGAGCGATCTATATTGTTGGACTGGGGACTTTGCCCGTTCCTAGGACCGCATGCCCTTCCTGACGTCAAATATTTGTTTAAGGATGTGTTCAGCTAGTATGCGTAATTTTTCTGCTTGGACGTGTAATGTGGTGGGTGTAAACAAAGAGATTTTTGTTAAGCCAGACATAAACGCTCAATCCCCAAGTCAGAGGAATTAACTAGATGCGGATTAAAATCCCTAGCCTAGCTGGAATTCCAACCCAGGGCCCTCTGAACCCAAGACCACTAAGCCACCATTCAGCCAAGAAGCCACAATTGCCACCTCCACCGATCGTAGCGAAAATCCCATCCAAAGTCACTATGATCTGAACTCCAGTTGGGAGTTAAGGGGGTAGAATATACCACCAGTGCACCATCCGTTGCTATTATTATTATTATTATTATTATTATTATTATTATTATTATTATTATTATCGTCTGTGTTCGAGCCTGTAGTGTAATTAGCATACTTTCCCTTCACCACAACATCTCGGTACACTGCCGTTTATAAATATCAATAATAATCGAATGGCTGTGAAGAAATATCACGTTATCATTATGTACAAATATTTTCAGCGTTTCCCAAATTTTAGTGACTTTTTACCAAGTCCATGAAGTGTTCTCTCTACAGTCAACCCCTCACGATATTTCTCGTATTTCCTGTATTAGATTATTATTATTATTATTATTATTATTATTATTATTATTATTATTATTATTATCAAAAAATTCCGGAAACGTAAAACTTTATCCAATCTAATTCTATATCTGTACGTAACTGTGTGTTGTAGAGTTAATATTAATAGTGTCTTACTTGATGTGATAACGTTGGCAGTAATGAATATCACAATATCAACAATAACCTATATGTTAGTTAATATTTTCAAATTATTAATATAATTCAGTAATATGTACAGCTGGAGTGAGGGAGGCAAGATTATCTTAGTTGCTGGTTTCCCACCTAGAAGGTTGAGGTTTGAATACCGGTTGATCCTGGGTTGAGATTTTCGTAACAAAGATCGAGTGGCGTCAGGAAGGAGAGCATCCCACTTTAAACCACTGACCAGAACCAAACTAAGCTTGTGTGGCGCGGTGTCCTCAGAAGCATTCGGGATATTCTGACAAAAAGTTGTCCGCCTCCTTGGCTGAATGGTCAGCGTCAAGGCCTTCGGTCAGATAATCCCGGGTTCGATTCCCGGCGAGATTAATGATTTTAATCATGTATGCTTACTTCCTTTGTCCCGCAGACTGGGTGTTTGTGTTCGAACACATTCCCGTGCATAGTGTTGGCGTCAGGAAGAGCAACTGGCCGTTAAATAGGCCAAGTTCACATGTGCCACATAGCCACAGAGCTCCAACCCACGTCCCCGCCAAGGTGTGGGGAAAGCTGTAAAAGAAGAAGAATATGTTTCGCTGCGGAGTACAGACTTTAGGAGAAGGAATGGTGGTTAGAAAGTTTACTGTATATTCAATAACAGAGTATTCCATGAACGTTTCGTCGTGCATTGTAACTCATCGAAAAGTAAATACTTTATGCCAAAGTAGGGAATATGTACTCTTCCTTCCACGGGAGGAACATGATGGGTCTCTACTAGGCGATCGCCGTTTGAATTTCAATCATGAATGTAAGATTCTAGAAACCCTGTAACTCTGTTGTGGCTTGAATTCCACGTGAAAATGGATGTCCCGTGGCTATAACCATAACACGATTAGCCACATAATGTTACAAGCTTTCTTGCTTCCTTCTCACTTATCTGAAAACTGTAGAACTATTGCAGGAACCAGTAATGCCTGTAGTGAAGTACACAACACACTGAATTTACCTTAGCTACACTTTAATTTTGCACCACAGTTATCGTTATACACAAATATACAAAAACAGCTCACTCCATGTTTGCTTTTTCTACCGCCTTTCTCTATCGGCAAAGATCGGTTATCTTCGGTTTTCAGTTCAGTCAAGTCCACTAGGAGGCGGCCTACACCGCTCCTCCTCCAGTAACCAAGTTACGATACAAAGACATTATAAACATAAACAAAATATACCATAATTACAAGAATATTAAGTGTATATACAACATCATCTAAACAGCGAGTGGGAAACCTGACTGTCCTTCCACTGCGTGATTTTGTTATCACTTTCTCCTTGCCGGGCTTATCCTTGGAATCCGTCGTTGATCCATCAGGGGGCAGAGTCCTTGCAAGACACCTGGTCGTTCTTCATGACGAGCCGTAGAAGTCTCATTATCTGCTGTTATGAAGTAGGCTGGTTTCAGGCGATCAATGGAGACCTTCACAGATTTACTTTTTATGGTAACCGTGAAATATTTAATAGTTTTGGCAGTTGCCTGGAAAGGACCTTCATATGGGGTTTTTCCACTCTATCGATTTTCAGAAATACATGAGTACATTTACTCAGGTCTTTAAGGATGAACACAGTTCTGGAAGTTTTGTGCTTAACTTCCTCAGGTCTGAGTTGCTGCATGTGCTGCTTAAGTTTGGAGACAAAAGTTTCTGGTTCGATCTGAGATTGAAGGTTATCCAAGAATTCACCTGGAAGCCTAATATGCGTGCCAGAAACCATTTGCGCAACTGAACTGTTCGAGTCCTGACGGAATGATGCGCGTAGACCTAGCAACACAGTGGGAAGCGTGTCTGTCCACTTTATAGAATTGTGAGCTTTGATAGCAGTTTTTATTGTTCGATGCAGACTTTCAACTTTACCATTGCTCTGTTGTTGATAGGGTGTTGTACGTTTAAGCTTCACACCACACAATTCGGAAATGTTCTTAAAGAGCTGACTTTCGTACTGTCGACCTTGGTCAGTAACTAGATTTGCTGGGACTCCAAACCGCGTCACCCAATTATCATAAAATGATTTTGCTACAGTCTCTGCTGTTACATTTTCATTGGTATTGCTTCCATCCAGTTGATGAAGCGATCTATACATGCGAGGTAGTAGAGATAGCCATCAGAAGGTGAAAGAGGGCCAACAATGTCTATGTGAACAGTGCTGAACCTCTCAGCAGGTTCTTAAAAATGGCTGATTGGCGATTTTGTATGTCTTGTTAATTTTTTTTGACATCCCATGCAGTCTTGCGTCCTTTTTCTGACGTCATTATTGATACCAGGCCAGATAAACTTGGAAGTCATCAGGCTAACAGTAGTGTTTATCCCTGGATGCGCCATGTTGTGGATCTGAAGAAAGAATTGTTTGCAAAATTCTTTTGGAATTTATGTCCTTATGTTGTTTGTTGAGGTATCACACCACAGTTCCTTTCCAGAAGGCAGTGGGTAGCTCTTGAACACGAGTAATTGTTTTTCCTCTTGAAGTTGTTTAAGTTCACTGTCTTGATGTTGGCTGTCAGTGACTGTGTCGTAATCGATGACAGTCATAGATTCAATCCGTGACAGGTTATCCGCAACGATATTGTCCTTGCCACTAATGTGGGCGATGTACTGGAGATGTCGCAGCTGCCGTGGAGATGCCTTCTCATTTTTCTGATGAAATGCAAAAATGAGTGGTTTTTGCTCCGTATATACAGTACTAGCAAGGTACCCGTGCTTCGCTACGGTATTGTACTGAAATTTGTAATTGAATGCTTATTGTTTTAGATATATAATCCGCCGAAATTCGCGATCTGATTCCTTTTCTGCGAGAATCCGCCAAAATTCGCGATCTGTCTCGTTTTCTAATAGGTTACGGCAAGTTTCCTCCCATTTTTCAATCTTTCTTTCCAGCAATCGATTTCGTACTTCCCGGGCTAGGTCAAGGTATTCCACCCAGTTAGTTGGGTCCCTAAATCTTTGCCATCTTTTCCTATAAGCATTTTTAGTATGGATCAAATCCTTCAGGGGATCGGTCGTGGCGTCGTCTTGAGTGCCTTGGCGGTAGCCTACTGAACCCGCGGCCGGACTGCATTCTTAGTCAGTAGCCGTCCAGGACCCGTTTCCAGCGTGGGCGGCACATGTGACGACGGTCCAGAATATTATTATTATTATTATTATTATTATTATTATTATTATTATTATTATTATATGTTCTGGACCCCACAGCAATATGCAAGACCGCTACTTGGCGGTAAATTACATCTGCTGCCATTGTCATTGTTGACAATGTGACCAGCACCATTGTCGCGCGTAGGCAAGTGTGCGGGATTTCTGGCGATACGAATGACATACCTCCGTGTATTATTGACCTTATTATAGAGGTGAACAATTTGACGGCCAATCTCATTCCTACCGTTTATTTCAAATGTGTTTAAATTTTTATTTATATGCCAGGAGAATCTACTGTAATCTAAGAACGTTCTCCGAAGGAAAAGGTGGCTGTTGAAAAAGAACCCAGGAAAGATTAAAAATGATCGGTTTATGATCAGAATAAGTACATCGAAAGTCTACAGCCTGTTTCCTATCATTCGACAGGATCAGAGATGGAATGAATAAAGCCCAATCTAGCGGCGACAATAGGAATTGTGCCGGCTGCCGAAGCTCCCCTCTGGGGCAATGATCGATGAGTGACAAATGAAATGAAATATTGTACAGTGTTGCTGGAATGAATTATGATGGGGAAAGCCGGAGTATCCGGAGAAAAACCTGTCCCGCCTCCATTTTCTCCAGCACGAATGTCACATGGAGTGACCGGGATTTGAAACACGGAACCCAGCTGTGAGAGGCCGGCGCGCTGCCGCCTGAGCAACGGAGGCTCCTTATAAGTACATTATGAACAGAAAAATCAATTGGTCTCACCTTCTTTTACACCCCACCGACGTTAAGTTTATTTACCCCCCCCCCAAAAAAAAGAAAACTAAAAGAAGGCGTGTTTCTTTATGTTTAATGGAGATTCCAAATACCAATGTTCACGTTTATTACCTTCAGTTTTGAGATATAAGTATCCCCTTAAAAATAATTCACTTTTTTTTAACTTCCTTTCACACTACCCCCCCTTCACAAAGTGATATTAGGGCAAAAAATACTTGTTCGTTTAATAGGATTGGATCTTCTAAATACCAGTTATCACCACTCTAACCTCTTCAGTTTTTGATTTATGTGTCCTCATGAAAGGAATTCAACTCCTTTTCACTCCCGCTCCCCCCCCCAAGATTGTTTCCCCCCAAAACGCGCTTTTCTTTGTTTTTAAAGGAGATCAAAATACCAATTTTCACGCCTGTAACAACTTTAGTTTTTATTAGATGTATGTATTCTCATACAATTAAGTCAATTAATTTTTTCAATCCTTTAACCCCCCAAACCCCCTTCATTGGATTTTCCGAGAATACGTGTTTGTTTACTTTTAAAGCAGATTCCAGAAATAAATTTTCACGTGTGTAACACCTTCATTTATGAGATATCAGTAGCCTAATTAAAAGAATTCAGCACCATTTTCAGTCACTTTTACCCCCCCCCCCACTACCCAAGTGGTATTTCCGAAAACTACAAATACACGTTTCTTTATTTTAATAGAATAAAAAAATTACCATTTTTCACTTGTGTAACATGTTACGTTTTTGAGATATACTGTAGAAATTCTCATTTTAAAATTTCACCCCTTTTTAGTTCCCCTTAATTGGAGTTTCCAAAGACAAATCACCTATGTTTCTTTACACTTACAGGAGATTCCAAATACCAATTTTTTACGTCTGTAACATTTTACGCTTCTCAGATATTCTGTAGATATAGTCTTTCAAAAAATTCACCCCAATTTGCCACTCCTGTTTAACCGCCATTAATTGAATTTTCCAAAAGCAAAAACATACGTGTTTCTTTATTTTTAAAGGAGATCCCATTTACAAATTTTCAGTTCTGTAATATCTTCAGTTTCTGAGATATATATATCCTCGTTAAAGGCATTCAACCCATTATTCACCCTTTTACACCCCTCCTATTGGGATTTAGAGAAAACAAAGAAATACGTGTTCCTTTATTTTTAAGGGAGATTCCAAACACCAACTTTTACATCTGTAAACGTTTAAAGTTTTAAGATGTGGACTCACTCATTTTAAAAATTCACCCCCCCCCCCTTTTCACCCCCCATTATTTGGATTCTCGAAAAACGACAAAATACCTGTTTCTTTATTTTTAAAGTAGATCCCAAATACCAATTTTCAGGTCTGTAATATCTTCAGGTTCTGAAATATAAGTAGCCTCATTAAAGGCATTCAACCTCTTTTTCACCCTTTTCCACCCTTCCTATTAGGATTTTCCGAAAAAAAAAATACGTGTTTCTTTATTTTTAAAGGAGATTCTAAATACCAAATTTTACATCTAAAAACTTTAAAATTTTTGAGATATAGATACACTCATTTTAAAAATTTCATCCCCCCTTTTTACCCCACATTATTTGGATTTTCCCAAAACGAAAAATACGTGTTTCTTTATTTTTAAAGTAGATCCCAAATACCAATTTTCAGGTCTGTAATATATTCAGTTTCTAAGATATAAGTATTCTCTTTAAAGGCATTCAACCCATTTTTCACCCCTTTTCACCCCTCCTATTGGGATTTTCCGAAAACAAAAAATACGTGTTCCTTTATTTTTAATGAAGATTCTAAATACCAATTTTTACATCTCTGAACTATAGAACGTTTGAGATATAGATGCACTTATTTTAAAAATTAACCCCCTTTTCGCCCTCGCATTAATAGGATTTTCCAAAAACAAAAAAAATATGTGTTTCTTTATTTTTGAAAGCGATCAAAAGTACCAATTATGAGGTCTGTAATATCTTCGGATTCTGAGATATAAGTATTCTCTTTAAAGGCATTCAACCCATTTTTCACCCCTTTTCATCCCTCCTATTGGGATTTTCGGAAAACAAAAATATACGTGTTCCTTTATTTTTAATGAAGATTCTAAATACCAATTTTTACATCTCTAAACTTTAAAACTTTTGAGATATAGATGCACTCATTTTAAAAATTCACCCCTCCTTTCACCCTCGCATTAATTGGATTTTCCAAAAACAAAAAAATATGTGTTTCTTTATTTTTGACAGCGATCAAAAGTACCAATTTTGAGGTCTGAAATATCTTCAGTTTCTGAGAAATAAGTAGCGGTATCCTGATTAAAGGCATTCAACCCCTTTTTAACCCTTTTTCACCACTCCTATTGGGATTGTCTGAAAACAAAAAAATACGTGTTTCCTTATTTTTAAAGAAGATTCTAAATACCAATTTTCACATCTGTAAACTTTTAAAGTTTTGAGATATAGACACACTCATTTTAACATTTCACCCCCTTTTTCACCTCCTTAGCGACGGAATATCAAAAAATCCTCTCTTAGCGAACACCTACATCTTAATGTGAATATATCCCCAAACTTTCATTTCTTTATGTCCAGTAGTTTTGGCTCGGCGATGATGAATCAGTCAGTCAGTCAGTCAGTCAGGACAAGCTACTTTATATATATAGATTACGAAGTCTCTTTCTTCGAGAAAATGTTTGAACTGCTTGACACAGAGGTAGATTCCTAACAGTTCACGTTCATAGGTGCTATACGCTCTCTGTGTATCGCTAAGCTTCTTCGAAAAGAATACAATAGATTTGCATCCCTTTTCTTCATGCTGTTGCAGGACACTTCCTACTGCAAAGTCACTTGAATCTACCGCCAGGGCCAGCTGGTATGTTAGGTCTGGGAATGTAAACAGTGCTGCATTTGCCAAGTCCTGCTTACATTTACAAATTTTTGTGATAGCTTCCGGGGTCCTGTTAATTTGTCGCTTATCTTTCTTCATAGCACCTTTCAGATAAGCATGCAAAAGAGACTGCGTTTCTGCTACATCCTAGAGGTATCGTCTGCAGAAATTAACGGTACCTAAGAATACACGAAGGTCATGAACTGTCTGTGGTAGTTTGTAGTCAAAATTCGCTTTCACTTTATCCGGTAATGGTATGGAGCCTTCCGTGATGATTAAGTGTCCCAAATTTCCACTTGCTCTACACCAAGTACAGATTTGGAATCTTTAATTCGGAGGCCGAATTCATGCAGCTTCTCAAACACAATCTAAGGGTGCTTTCGATGCTCCTCTACTGATGCGAAAGCAATTTGGCTGTCGTCAACATGTGGAATAATATCTAGGCCTCTAAATACCTCATTAATGAAATGTTGGAAACTGCTTGGTGCATTACGGAGTCCAAATGGCATCATATTAAATCCATATAACCAATCGGAGTAATAACAGCGGTTTTAGGTTTATCTTCTTCTGCTACAGGGATTTGGAAATATACCTTGAAGAGGTCGAGCATGCTAAATATTTTTACCCCTAAAAATATGTTGAAAATCTTCAATCCGAGAAATCGGATATCGATCTGGGATAATTTGTGCGTTCAATCGTCTGTAATCACCACATGGTCGAAAAGTTTCATTCTTTTTGAGGACCAGTTGGAGAGGACTAGCCCATTGCGAATTCGATGGTCGAATAATTCCACTGTTTTGCATAAACTGGAATTCCTGTTTAGTGATATGTAGCTTCCGAGGATCCAGCTGTCTGGGCTTGCAATATACTGGTTGGCCTTCGGTTGGGATGAAGTGTTGAACGTTGTATTTGATTTGAGTAGGTAGTAAATTTGGTTTCGTTGAAATAAAATGGCGTATGGCTTTTTGTGCCGCGAGTGTCCGCAGACATTTGGTTAACTGGATAACAGATCGGCAAATTTTTGGGCTTTTGACATTGTGCTAACAATATTATCAGCTGTGATGGCTATTACGTCAGCCATGACAGAGAGTTTAGTCTCTCCATCAATTAACTGCTTTTTATTTAAGTCAGTTAGTAAGTTGAAATTCTTCAGAAAAAAATCTGCACCTAATATGCCCTTGCCAATTTTAGCTACTATGAAAAGCCACTGGAATTGTCGACGGAGTCTCAAATCAATATTCAGTTTTCTAAGTCCAGAAGTTGGGATTCATGAGCCATTAGCTGCAAATAATTAAAAATCTGGGTTACACCTTCTATTACTGGAAGTGACAGGGATTATTGAAACATCGGCTCCACCATCTACTAGGAAGTGCAAACCCGTGTTTTTGTCACGTACAAGTAAACGGGGTTTACAGAAATTCTTATTATTTTCAGTAGTGGAGGTTGCTGCTAACTTTACTATTGTTTGGAGTTTTCCAAATTTTCCAGGAGCATGGAGGCTTGCATTTGTTAGGGAAGCAATTATTACCAAATTTGAAGTGGTAGTAACAGTACTTTTCGTTTGGATCGTACTTCCTTTTGCTTCGGTTTCGGCTCGAATTTCGATTGCGAGGCCTAAACGTGCGCATTGAAGCTATCTGTTGCTCTAGGGTGGCTATTTGTACAGAGAGTTTCGTGACAGCTTCGTTACTTACGGACGCATCAGTACCGATATTTTTTACACTGTAACGTTTACTTCAGGGATCCATTTCAATGATTTTGTCAGTCATAATTGCGATGTTTTCCAAGTTTTTGTCAGATACGATTAGAACATGTTTGACAGAGTCCGGTAATTTATCAAGCCACAAGGTACGAAACACTTTTTCGGAAACATTCACGCCTGCTATGGACTGCATTTTCCTTATAAGCTGACCAGACTTCTGATAGCCTAATTTTAGGCCTGTTACCAACCGTTTTATTTGTTTGTCTTCGCTTTCCATGAAGATATATAGAAGGCGTTCTTTAGGCGCGGAATATTTATTCAGTTCCGAACTTTTAATAATGTCCCAAATGTTTTCGAGATATTTAGGTTCGAGCTGAGACACGAAGTAGATAAATTTAGTGTCATCTTGGGTATTTATTGAGATAGAAAACTGAGCTTCCACTTGAAAGAACCATATTTCCGGTTTTTCTACCCAGAAAGGAGGGATCTTGATGCTTACCTTGTTAGGTCCACCCATCATGTGTCCTGAATGAGATTCGTTTGCCATCGGCGTACCCGTTGTGTTGTTTTCATCCATTGTTCTTCACGCTTACACTACACGTAGGCATTTTGCGATGTTTATTACGCACTTCCGTCTCTGAATCACGTCGTGGTCATCAATTATGTAGTGAAGTACACAAACTACATAGTGAAGTACACAACACACTGAATCCACCTTAGCTACACTTTAATTTTGCACCACAATTATCGTTTCATACACTAATATGCCAAAACAGCTCCCTCCACCTTTGCTTTTTCTGCCGCTTTTCTCTCTCGGTAAGGATCGGTTATCTTCGGTTTTAGTTCAGTCAAGTCCACTAGGAGGCGGCCTACATACCCATTTCTTGCCGAATTGAACAAACTGTGAGTGAGATTCTCCCGTATTGCTATAAAGTGCAGTTCGTACCGTACCTACTTGTGCAGGTCGATGACGTAAATGTTAAGCCCCGAAAGATAAGTATGGCCAATTTTTTTCCATTTCCTGGGATCGGCCTTGTCTAGCCTACGAATCTACGTGTAAGAGTGGCAGATTTTTACAGTGACGAACTTCAAACACCGCACTCATCGGCCCAATATAGCCATCGTACGTGAAATCCTGGCTGATAACCTACGTGCATGTGTTCATGCTTAGCGCACCCGCACCTGTAAATGGCTTCTGAGGATAGGATAAACTAGTTACTGATGAAATAAAACCCCGAAAACGTTCAATACCCACATTATAAAATACATAACATTCAGTAGAAACACTACTTACTGGATGAACGTTTCTAGTATACCACTAAGGCAATAATGGCTTAACGAGCGAGTTCGATATGTGGTTTTATTTCGTTGCAGTGGATTTGCTTTCGGGAAATATTGGGTTTGAATCCCACTGTCGGCAACCATGAATATGGTTTTCCGTGGTTTCCCAATTTCACTTCAGGCAAATGTTGGGACTGTACCTTACTTAAGGCCACGGTCGCTTTCTTCCCAGTCTTAGCCTTTCCCTATCCCATCGCCGCCATAAAGTCTGTGCCGGTGCTACGTAAAACAAATACAAATAATAATAGTGGGTTCGTGATAATATTTCTGCCAACGGTGTAGCCATGTTGATATACTTGGCCTAGTGACCATTTGGATGGGTAATCTACGTGCTGCAGTGTTCCCTCGTCTGTAGAATATAGTAGGTAGTTGCGGTCATTGTTCAGAGAACTGAATTATTAACCGAAACAGGAATGAAATTATGTTCTAAGTTCATTAGTCTATCTTGTAACGTGGTTCAGCAAAATACCACAGATATATATTCGCTGATCCAACGTAAGATGTGATGCGGTGTCGTAAGGTGTCAGTTTGATGACAAAGAATGTAATTACTGGATTCTGATCTTCCATGTCTGAATAGTGTTTCCCCTGTAGGGATTTATTTCATTGATAAATAGGTAGAGCGTTTCCTTCTACTGTAACGGAAGCCATTTGTTGTCTATTGCACCCATAATCGAAAGGGCACACTATGTTATTCCATATTGAAGACCATGGCATAGAGGGATATTTCTCTTGGATTATCGGTATCCTAATAATACTGTCCATGAAATGAGAGTACAACGGTTTAGTCTTGAATTCAGATCCTATGTCCAGTTTTAGATGTCAGGGTAGGTTTCCCACTATGGCCATTATTCGTCAAAAGTGTATGAGTGATTTACTTGTCCCTCATCGAGTACCCGTGTGGTATAACGAAGTAATTACCAATTTAGAGTCCGGCTCCATGACTAAGTGTTTAGCGTGCTGGCCTTTGTCCACAAGGGTCCCGGGTTCGATTCCCGGCAGGGTCGGGAATTTTAACCATCATTGGTTAATTTCGCCGGCACGGGAGCTGGGTGTATGTGTCGTCTTCATCATCATTTCATCCTCATCACGACGCGCAGGTCGCCTACGAGAGTCAAATCAAAAGACCTGCACTTGGAGAGCCGAAGATGTCCTCGGACATTCCCGGCACTAAAAGCCATACGCCATTTCATTTTACCAATTTAGAGTAATGTGTAACTTGTGAAAATTTAATCCTAGTGATATTCCTGACGAAGAGTGCTGTACATTTAGCTTCAACGTAGACCAGACCTAATCCTCCTTGCTTTGTCCATAAATAGAGTTGTGTTCTTGCTATTCTTTATTGTTTGACTCTCCCCAAATAATAGCCGATGGCAAGATCACTTTTCCTGTGTATTATTTGTGGAGGAGGAAGAATTTGTATAAGTACTACAGTTTTCTAAGAGCAAAGATGTTCACCAACCATACGTTTTGCATAATATTGTGATTTCGAATATATTGCGCATATTGTCGTGCGAACTGCTTGTAAAACTCAGGTCCAGTTTTGGTGTACCATATCATCTTGGAAGTAAAGTTATTTCTTAGAATTCTTTAGCTTCGTACAGTATGTATCCAAGAAGAAGTTGTGGGTCAGGGTCCGAATGGTAAGACAGCTGATTTCTGTACGTTTAATTCTACACCCGATTGCAACTCACATACGTGCAATAAGGTTTTGAGTGTTGAAAGCTGGTTGGTTTTGCTCAAGATGGCCGTGTCATCATCGGCATAAACTAGTACGTTTATTGTGGCTGTTTCAAGCTGTATTCCAGGCAAGAGTGTTGTGAATTTTTGTATAAAGGGCTCTGTGCTCAAGGAGAACAAAATAGATTTCAAACAGAACAGACACTACTAAACTACAAGGTACTACAACGAGACAAGCAATTAAAGCAGGGTTTAACATTAATGTAGGGAATGGCTTACTCACAAATATTGATAACACACAAACCCAGTGGGAAGTACTGAAAGAAACATTGGTTGGCATTTGTAGAAATCATATAAGGACAACAGAAATACAGAATAGGATGAAATGGATGACGGATGAGATACTGAAGCTGATAGAATAAAGACGACTAGCAAAATGCAATGTGCAGGATTATCGGCAGACACAAAGAGAAATTAGAAGGAAAATCAAAATAGCCAATCAAAAATGGATGGCAGAAATCTGCGAAGAACTGACTGAGATAAGTGCAAAAAAATGATAATTTCAAGCTGCACAAAAATTTCGAAGAGAGGGCATGGCTATACAAAAATCCAACATCAGCCACTCTTGTTGACAATGCCAACAAACCCATTTTTTATGAACAGGAAATCGCTCGCACTTGGGAGAAATTCATAAGTCAACAATTCGGGGGTGACAGACACGATTGTATGAAATTAAGTATTGCTGATGGCCCAGAAATAATGAAGGACAAACTGCTGCATGACCTAGATTGAACTGTTATTAATAAACACCAGGACATAATCAGATCCCAGCTGAAGTTTTAAAACGGATAATAGAAGACAAAATTGATCCGATCACAAAGATCTTTAACACACAGCACAGCACAGGAGAAATCCCATATGACTGGCTACAATCAATATTAATTTCCATACCAAGGAAATTACACCCAAGGTTACCGTCTTATAGTCTAACTAGCAAGATACCCGTGCTTCGCTACGGCTTTAAACTGAAAATAGAAAATTATTATTCAAGATTTTACATTTTGGAGAGTCCACTGTCAGCTGAGCCTGTAAAACGTTTCTGGGGCAATTATTATTTATTTTCTGATCTAACACTCATTTGAACCCCCGTACGGACGAATTTTAATGTTTAAACCCTATCGTATTTAAAATCTGGGCTGTAAAAGCGACCAACCTATGAAATTTTGATTTTATACGTCGAACAGTAATGGAGGATTTAATACTTTTTAAGGGGTGAATGTTTTCAAATATTTATTAACATCTAGGGCATAGAAGACCAACCTTCATAAAAAATTAACTTAGTGCCTAAAAGGGTTTCGGAAGAATGGGTATTGTGTTTTTGAGGGTCAACCACCATCTAACACCTTAGGGGAGAAATATTTTGAAGTATACGATATTTTACACCTAGGACATAAAAGAACACCCTTCTCGTAAAATTACAACTTTGTACGTCAAACAGTTTTGGTGGGATAAATAATTTCGTTTATCGAGCTAACCTCATTTAACACTTTTTGGTTGGAACGTTAAAAAATATTTCCAATTTCACACCCACGATTTGGAATTGGAATTTTGTCTTCGTTCGTTAAACCGTTTCGGAGAAAGGAAGGAATATATTTGTTTTCGGATATTAACCCCCATTTAACTCTCTGATAGGTTAAATTTGTTTCAAACCTTCTGTTATTTAACACCTACGATATAATATGAAATTTTAACTTCATAATTCAAACGGTTTCATATAAATGCATATTTTTGTCATCGGTCTTCACCCACCAGCCAAAACCCCCTTAGGGCTGTGTTGTTTTAAGTCCACTTCTTATTTGCATCCTCATAAAATAAAATAACTCCTTTTACACCCCCTTAAGTTGATTCCACCCACCTTCCCCGCCACAAAATACGTGTGTCCTTACGTTTAAAGGAGATTTCAAATACCAATTTTCTCGTCCGTAACATCCTGCGTTTTCGAGATATAAATATCCTCAAACAAGGAGTTCAACTGATTTTTCAATTAATTTATTCCCACCGTAATAAGATTTTCCGGAAAGAAAAGAATACGTGTTTCTTTGTTAAAAGAGATTTCAAATACAAATTTCCATGTCCGTGCTATCTTCAGATTTTGATATATACGGTAAGAATACTCATAAAAAAAATTCATGAATTTTACAGCCCTTTTCCCAAAACCCCAGCCATTAAGTGTTCTTCCGAAACCAAAATACGTGTCACCTTGTTTTAAAGGAGATTAAACATACCAATTTTCAAGTCTATAATATGTGGTAACTTTTTGATAAAGTGTAGATATGTTCACATAAAACATTCACCCCCTTCAACACTTCCCCTTAAGTGGATTTTCACAAAATAAATAATGCGTGTTCCTTTATTTTTACAGGAGCTAAAAATACCAATTTTCAAATTCAGTATTTGATATATAAGTATCCTCATAAAAATAATTCAACACATTCTTCAATTCTCTTCACCCAACCCACCCCTTAAGTGGATTTTCCGAAAACAAAAGAATATATGTTTCTTTATTTTAAAAAAGATTACAAATACAAATTTTCATGTCTGTAACATCTTCATTTTTTGAGATATAAGTATCCTCATAAAAAGAGCTCAACTCATTTTTCAGTCCCTTTCACAACCCCCTTAAGTGAATTTTCCGAATACAAAAATTCTTGTTTATTTAATTTTTAACAGAGATTCCAAATACCAATTTCTGTTTTGGAAAACCAGTACCTAATAAAAATAATTCAACCCCTTTTTCAGTCATTTAACCGCCGCCCCTAAGTTCTTTTTCCGAAAATAAAAAACACATGTCTTTATTTTTAAAGGAGATTCCAAGTACCAATTTTCATGTCTGTAACATAATCAATTTTGGAGATACTGGCAACCTAATTAAAAAATAATGCAACCCCCTTTCAATCATTTATCCCCCCCCCCCTCAAAGGTTTTCTTCCGAAAACAAAAATGTGTGTTACTATATTTTTATAGGAGATTCAACATACCAGTTTTCAAGTCTGTAATATGTGTTATATTTTTCTTTTGATAAACTGTAAATATGCTCATTTTAAACATTCACCCCCCAAAACACTTCCCCTTAAGTGGATTTTCAAGAAAATAATATGCGCGTTCCTTTATATTTACAGGAGCTTCAAAAACCAATTTTCACGTCTGTAACATCTTCAGTATTTGATAAATAAGTATCCTCATAAAAATAATTTAACACATTCTTCAGTTCTCTTCACACAACCCACCCCCTTACGTGGATTTTACGAAAGCAAGAGAATACATGTTTCTTCATTTTTAAAGAAGATTACAAATACAAATTTTCATGTTTGTAACATTTTCAGTTTTTGAGTGTATCCTCATAAAAAGAGCCCAACTCATTTCTCAGTCCTTTTCACACTCCCCTTAAGTGAATTTTTCGAATAAAAAATTCGTGTTTATTTAATTTTTAAAGGAGATTCCAAATACCAATTTCTGTTTTGGAATACCAGTATCCTGATAAAAATAATTTTCACGTCTCTAAAATCTTCAGTATTTGACATATAAGTATCCTCATAAAAAATAATTCAACACATTCTGCAGTTCTCTTCACACAACCCACCCCCTTAAGAAGATTTTCCAAAAACAAAAAATACGTGTTTCTTTATTTTGAAAGAAGATTTCAAATACCCATTTTCATGTCAGTAACATCTTCAGTTTTTGAGATATAAGTCTCCACATAATAGGTGTTCAACCACTTTTCCCCCTTTTTTAACCCCGCTAATGAGATTTTCCAAAAACCAAAAATACGTGTTTCTTTATTTTTAAAGGAAATTTCAAATACCAATTTTTACGCCTGTAAACTTTTAAGTTTTTGAGATATAGATATCCTCATTTTAAAAATTCACCCCCCTTTTCACCCCCTTAGCGACGGAATATCCAAGAATCCTCCCTTAGCGAGCACCCACATGTTAATATAAATGTACCCCCAAAGTTTCATTCCTTTATGTCCAGTAGTTTTGGCTCTGCGATGATGAATCAGTCAGTCAGTCAGTCAGTCAGTCAGTCAGTCAGTTAGTCAGTCAGGACAAGTTATTTTATATATATAAAATATGATGAAGATATTTCTGTGTGTTGTACATGCACGCATTAGATCAAAGTGCTAAATGGACGTGTGTAACAATCGAATGGAGTTCAGAAATGGCTTTGGGGCCCGAGAGGCAATGCTCAGTGTCAATGTTCTCCTTCAACCATGCCGAGAACAACGCAAAAATGTATTTGTATGTTTCATTTACTATGAGAAAGCATTCGGTAGTGTCAAATATGAAAAACTGATGAAGATTCTCCAGCAGAAACGGTTAGGAATAAAATATATTAGCATGATACAAAATGTTTACTGGAACCAGCGAGCCACAGTCAAGATTGGACGAACAAGAACTTCAGAGATAGGTATCAAACGAGGTGTACGCCAAGGTTGCATACTTTCACCACTTCTCTTCAACCTCAGTGGTTGATACTGAGCTAGGTGTGAAAGTAAATGGAGTCGCCATAAACAATATTATATATGCAGATGACACCCCAATTATATGCGACGCCATTCAAGTCTTTAAGAACTGTTCAGTAGAATTCATCTCATGGTCTAAACATCAATAGCACAAAAACCAAGTTCATGGTATTTAGGAGAAGCCACCACATGAAGGTGCCCCCATTTCATTAAATAATCAAAACATTGCACGAGCAAGTCAATTCACGTACCTTGGGAGCACCGTAACAGACAATCTGCACCCTGAAAAACGAGATCAGATGCCGTGTTGAGATTTCAAGATCGTCTTTCCAAAAGATGACGTCGTTTTTGTGTGATGTCGTATACACCTCAAACTCAGGTAAAAGAGGTTGAGATGTTACGTACGGTCAACACTGCCTTATGGAGTAGAGACCTGGACTGTCAAAGATTCTTCCCTGAACACAGTACAGGTCTTTGAAATGTGGTTACATAGGAGGATGCTCAGAATAGCCTGGACAGACCTTGTAACCACTAATGAAGTGTTACGGAGACTTAGAGCTGAGCGTAAGCTTGCACACATCATGGAAGCCAAGTAAACAGTTTATTTAGGCCACGTTCTACGAGGTAAAGAGTACGTTCTTCTACACTTCATATTACAAGGATAGATAGAAAGCAAGTGGTGGCTGGTAGACCATCGATGTCATGGCTCCGCAACATCAAAGGCTGGACTTGCATCAACAACACCGAACAGCTCTTCAAGTTAGCTAAGGAAAGGTGTGCTTTCTCCAGGGTAATCGCCAACGTCTGGGTGACTGGATATGGCACTTGAAGAAGAAGAGGAAATAAATATCATTTACTGTAAGGAGATGCGAGAAGCGTTTCGGAGAAATGCAATTCCATAAAATCTTGATATAGTCTCTTTTCTCAGAATATGAGATATTCCACATTCCAACCTTCTTACTCTCGTTATTTCCGGTCCCACGGAACTAAAGCAACTTGCAACAATTCAACCTACAAAATATCATAATCTTATGAAATAAATGGGCTGAGTGGCTCAGACGGAAAAAGGGTTGGCGTTCTGAGCCCAAGTTGACAGTTTCGATTCCACCTCAGTCCGATGGTATTTACCGACATCTTAAAACCGTTGAATTCGTGCCACGATAAATCAACAACATGACCATTATTATTATTATCATTATTATTATTAGTAATAGTAGTAGTAGTAGTAGTAGTAGTAGTAGTATTGTTGTTGTTGTTGTTTGAGCGATCAGTCCATATACTGGTTTGATGCAGCCCTCCATATACCATAATCTTTTTCATTTCCACGTAAGTATTGCATCCTACATCTGCTCTAATCTGCTTGTCATATTCAAACCTTGGTCTGCCCCTACCTTTCTTACCACCTACACTTCCTCCAAAAACCACCTGAACAAGTCCTGGTTGTCTTAAGATGTGTGCTATCATTCTATCCCTTATACTCTCCAAATTCAGCCAAATCGATCTCCTCTCACCAATTGTCTCTTCATTCGTGATTCGATCTATCCATCTCACCTTCAGCATATTTCTGTGACACCGCATGTCAAAAGCTTCTGTTCTCTCTCTTTCTGAGCGAGTTATGATCCATGCTTCACTTCTATACACTCCAGATGAAAGTCTTTAGAAACATCTCTCCAATTCCTATATCAATACTTTAAGTGAGCAAATTTCGCTTCTTAGGGAAGTTCCTCCTTGCTTGTGCTAGTCTGCATTTTATGTCCTCCTGCCATCGTTAGTTATTTTACTACCCAAGTAACAATATTCATCTACTTCTTTTAAGGCATCATTTCCTATTATAATATTACATGCATCACCTCCCTTCGTTCGACTGCACTCCATTACTTTCGTTTTGGACTTATTTATTTTCATCTTGTACTCCTTACTTAAGACTTCGTCCATACTATTCAGTAATTTCTCGAGATCTTCTGCAGTCTCAGATAAAATAACACAATCATCAGCAAATCTCAAGGTTTTGATTTCCTCTCCCTGGATTGTTATTGCCTTTCCAAATTCCTCTTTGCTTTCATTTGCTGCCTGTTCTATGTAAACATTGAAGAGAAGGGGGGCAGACTGCAGCGTTGCCTCACTCCTTTCTGGATTGCTGCCTCTTTTCCAAAGCCTTCGATTCTTATCACTGCAGACTGATTGTTATACATATTGTAGATAATTCATCGTTCTCGGTGTCTAATCCAAATCATCTTCAGAATCTTAAATAGCTTGGTCCAATTAATATTTTCGAATGCCCATTCTAGGTCTACGAACGCCATGTACTTGAGGTTATTCATCTTTATTCGATCCTCTAAGATCTAAGATCAGACGTAAAGTCAGGATTGCTTCACGTGTTCCTACATTTATTCTGAAGCCAAATTGATCTTCTCCCTACTCAGCTTCAAATATTTCCATTCTTCTGTATATAATACGTGTTAAAAGTGTGCAAGCATGAGATACTAAACTTATTGTGCGGTAGTTTTCACACTTGTCAGCACTGGCTATTTTGGGAATAGGTATAACAACATTCTGCCGAAAATCGGATGGCACTTCTGTCTCATACATCTCACACACTTGATGGAATAATCTTGCCATGTTGGTTTCTCCTAAGGCAGTTAGTAATTCCGAGGGAATGTCATCAATTCCAGGTGTCTTGTTCCTATTTAGTTCTCTCACAGCTCTGTTAAACTCTGACCTCAAAATATTGGGTTTCCCATTTCATCAGCATCAACAGCCTCTTCTTGTTTAACCAAATCACCTGAGTCTTTACCTTGATATAACTCTTGGATTATGACCCTGCCATCTTTCTGCTTTGTCTTCTTTTCCCAGAAGTGGCTTTCCATCTGAGAACTTAATATTCATACACCTAGATTTCCTTTGTCCAAAGGTTTCCTTGATTTTCCTGTATGCAGCATCTACCTTTCCTAGGACCATACAACCTTCGACATCCTTGCACTTCTCCTTCAGCCATTCTTCCTTAGCTACCTTGCACTTTCTACCTTCTTCATTCTTTAATCGCCTGTATTGCTTCTGCCCGCTTCATTTCTAGCATTCTTGTATTTTCGTCGTTCATCAATCACGTCTAATATCTCCTGAGTTATCCACTGATTCCTAATTGATCCTTTCTTCCTTCCTGACATTTCTACAGCAGCCCTACTGACCTCATTTTTCATGACTATTCACTCTTTCCCTATTGTGTTTCCTTCAGCCGTGTCATTTAGTCCTTGTGCAACATGTTCCTTGAAACAATCCCTCACACTTTTCTCCTTCAAAATGTATACTTCCCATCTCCTTGCATTCCTTCCTATCTCCAATTTCTTCAACTTCAGAAAACATTTCATGACCAACAAGATGTGGTCAGAGTCCATGTCTACTCCTGGGAAAGTTATGCAATCCAACACCTAGTTTCAGAATCTCTGCTTAATCGTAATTAAGTCCATTTATTATCTTCCAGTATCTCAAGGTCTCGTCCACGTATACAGCTGTCGTTATTGGTGTTTGAACCAAGTATTAGCAAATACTAAATTATGAACAGTGCAGAATTCAACCAGCCGACTTCCTCTTTCGTCCCTTTGTCCCAATCCGAATTATCCTACTGTATTACCTTATCTTCCTTGGCCTACCACTGCATTCCAGTCTCCCATCATAATTAAATACTCGTCACCTTTTACATATTGTATTACATCTTCGGTCTCATCACACATTCTTTCGATTTCTTCATAATCCGCTGGACTAGTATGTATATACATCTAGACTGTTCTGGTGAGCATTGGTTTGGTGTCTATCTTGACGACAATAATTCTTTCACTATGCTGGTCGTAGTAGCTTACCCGCTGCCCTATTTTCCTTTTCATTATTAAACCAACTCTTGCAATTCCCCTGTTTGATTTTGTGTTGATAATTCTGAAGTCACCTGACCAAAAGTCCCGTTCATCCTACCAACGTACTTCACTTATACCAACTACATCTAACTATAGTCTATCCATCTCCCATTTCAGATTCTCTAACCTTCCACAACGATTCAAACTTCTAACATTCCACGCTCTGACTCGCAGAATGTCAGTATTCATCTTCCTGATGATCGCCCTCTCGTGTTGTCCCCACCCGAATGGGGGAGTATTTTACCTCCAGAATATTTTACCCGAGAGGAAGCCATCATCAGTACATCATTCATAGAGAGTAAGATGCATGTCCTCGAGAGTTAGTTACGGCTGTAGTTTCCCATTGCTTTCAGCCGTGTAGCAGTATCAACACAGCCAAGCTTTATTGAGTATTATAGAAAGGCCATATCAGTTAATCATCTAGACTGCCGCCCTTGAAACTTCCGAAAGGCTGCTACTCCCCTTTCGATGAACCATTCGTTAGTATGGTCTCTCAGCAGATACCCATCCAGTATGGCTGCTCCTGCGGCTCGGCTATCTGCTTCATTGGGACACGCAAGCCTCCCCACCGCGGCAAGGTCACATGGTTCGCAAGGGAGGATTATTATTATTATTATTATTATTATTATTATTATTATTATTATTATTATTATTATTATTATTAACGTGCTAAATTGTGTAGATGCTATACATACGTGATACATATTGAAACTGACATTAACTACAGTATATTATCATTAAAACCATGTAGACCTATTTATAAGTGGTTAAAATATTCAGACTCTTTTCACTGTAACTTGCACGTACACGTATTTACTAACTCACTTTTTATCCTTACAGGAGGCCAAATTTTAGATATAAAATTCTACGTACGAGAAGAAAATGAGGTCTGAATATCCCAAGACCACATACACCACCTCGGGTGTCAGTTGCGTCTCTTTCCGCCGTCAACAATCAAAGAGATGAGTGATAACTTTCCGTTGAAAGCAACCTGTTTATTTCTCATGCCGTCCGGATCCATGGTTAAATAGTTAGCGTGCTGGCCTATGGACGAGGGGGTCCCGGGTTCCATTCCCGGCCGGGTCGGAGATTTTAACCTTGATTGGTTAATTCCAACGACTCGCGGCCTGGATGTGTGTGCCGTATTCAGCATTCGATTGCATCATAGGTAGGGCATCATCCTCACAGATGCGCTAATCGCCTATACGACGTCAAATCGAGAAACCTGCACCAGGCCCCTTCGTTGCCACACGCCATTATTATTATTATTTTTATTATTATTATTATTATTATTATTATTATTATTATTATTATTATTATTATTATTATTATTATTATTATTATTATTATACTTCTCATACTTAGGAAAGAGAAATAAAATAATGATATTTATATTTCACTGCAAAATGAGAATTAATTAAGTTTCGTTAATGAGATACATGGTACAATCATAGAAGTATGTTTGTCGTAAGGGAAATAACAAAGGCAACAACTGGAAAAGGGAACACGAATGGGATGTTCATGGGTACTCTTTGTCAATATCAAATATTTAGAGAAGTAATTTACTTTGACAACCATGAGCTGCTACTTAACAAAACAGTAAATGTCAAATAGAAGTCTTTCAAAATAATTAAGCCAGCCGGTGAAGTTATGAAAGTACGAATACAATACCAGTCAAAAGCATAAAGCCAAGGACGCGAAAGCAGAAATGTAATTACTGTAGCTGAAATGTAGGAAATACTTTGTCTGCTATTTAAACACGCTGGAAAGACTTCCTCTTTTATGAGGATATCGTATTTAATGGGAAGTGGTAGGCAGGTGCGGATTTCAAACGAGCGTTGTTGAAGTAAGAGGCGTTCTACATTTAGAGGATCGTCTCCTGAACGTGCTGCGTAGATTACGCCATCTTCGTCGTTAGAGTGTTTGAAGCAATCAGAGTGATTTCATGATTCACTCCTTTCTAAGCCTCTGGAGAATAATCGTGAGGCAATGTGGTACAATAAGGAAGTCAACTTGGTGATGGAAGCAAAATACACCTGCGAGACAGCGAATGAGGAGAGCAGATTTACTACGTATTGTTGTAATTCTAGTATGTTATATTATCACTTTATCGTTAGTCTGACTCGTTGGCTGAATGGTCAGCGTACTGGCCTTCAGATCAGAGGGTCCCGGGTTCGATTTCCGGTCGGGTCGGAGATTTTAACCTTCATTGGTTAATTCCAATGGCCCGGGGGCTGGGCGTTTGTGCTGAACCTAACATCCCTGCAACTCACACACCACACATATCACTATCCTCCACCACAATAACACGCAGTTACCTACACATGGCAGATGCCGCCACCCTCATCGGAGGGTCTGCCTTACAAGGGCTGCACTCGGCTAGATATAGCAACACGAAATTAAATTATATTAAACTTTATCTTTATATCGTTGAAGTTTGCTTATCTTCTTACTTACCAGGAATGAACTCATTACTTCTTACAGAAATTGAGCTTCATGATTTAATTAATTTCGTGTGGCTATGTCTAGCCGAGTGCAGCCCTTGTAAGGCAGACCCTCCGATGAGGGTGGGCGGCATCTGCCATGTGTAGGTAACTGCGTGTTGTTGTGGTGGAGGATAGTGTTATGTGTGGTGTGTGAGTTGCAGGGATGTTGGGGACAGCACAAAGACCCAGCCCCCGGGCCATTGGAATTAACCAATGAAGGTTAAAATCCCCGACCCGGCCGGGAATCGAACCCGGGACTCTCTGAACCGAAGGCCAGTACGCTGACCATTCAGCCAACGAGTCGGACAGCTTCTTGATTGAGAAAACAAATATCTGCTGCTATTTGCTTTACGTCGTAGCGACACACGCAGATAGGTCTTATGGCGACGTTGGGAGGGGAATGGCCTAGGAATGGGAAGGAAGCGGCCGTGGCCTTCACTAAGGTACAGCCCCAGCATTTTCCTGTTGTGAAAATGGGAAACCACGGAAAACTATTTTCAGGACTGCCGACAGTGGGGTTCGAACCCACTATCTCCCGGATGCAAGCTCACAGCTTCGCGCCCCTAACCGCACGGCCAACTCGCCCGGTGAAAACAAATATCCTATGAAGATGAATCTTACAACTCTTTTTCTTTTATTTAGAATTTGCTCTACGTCGCACCAACACACACAGGTTTTATTGTGACGATGGGGTGGAAAAGGACTAAGAGCGGAAGCCACCGAGGCCTTAATTAACGTACAGCCTCAGCATTTTCCTGGTGTGAAAATGAGAAACCAGAAAAAAAAGAACAATCTTATAACTCACTCCCAAGACAGAACTGGGAAAGTACATCGCTCGTGATCCGAGGCTTCAATCCCAGCACTGACAATGATTATCCTGTGTGTGGTTAAAATTGCTTTTATTTTCAACATTCCCTTCGGTAAAATCGTGCAGTAGTACCCAGGTTGTAATCCTTGGACAGCCTCCCGACATTAGGAATGCTAGTAATAGTATAAGTTCCTGTGGTTGTCACAGCCGGTTTAGTCCTTGTAAGGCAGGCTCTCCGGTGAGAGTGAGGGACGTCACCTGGAGGGCAGTGCTGTCTACGGTGTACGAATTACAATAATGTTGCGGGCAGACGAATTATCCTGTTCCCCTCGAACCGAGGGAGTTAACCGATTACGATTAAAACCTTATGCCCCAGCAAGAAATCGAACCCGGAGCCCTTACAGTGACCATTCTGTCATGGTCCGTACTTAGTAAAAGTTAATTACAGCTACTTTCTTTACCACCCACCCTACAAGACCAGTGGTTATCAAACAGTTTGTGCACACTGAAGTGCTCAGAATTGATGACCAAGAATGGCCCGAATCCCTAAAACTTGTGGCACTGGTTTTTCTTTTTTAGAATTGGCTTTACGTCGTATCGACACAGATAGGTCTTATTGCGACGATGGAATAGGAAAGGCCTCGAAGTGGGAAGGAAGCGGCCCTGGCCTTAATTATGGCAACAGCCTCAGCATTTGCCTGGTGTGAAAATGGGAATCCACAGAAAACCATCATAAGGGCTGCCGACAATGGGGTTCGAGCCCACTATCTCCCGGATGCAAGCTCACAGCTGCGCACCCTTAACCGCACGGCCAACTCGCCTGGTGCCACTGGTTTAGAGAAACTAGGAATAATAGGCGAACTATGTTCATTTTTAGTTTCGAATTTGAAATTATGGTTGTTTTCGAGAGGGGGAGGGGCGAAGCCTGAAAGCCAACTGATATAGTCATCGACTTCTCACCAAAGTGGCTACCGTTCGAAACCTCTCCAACGCACGTGACATTTTTGAACCGAAATGTCACATCCCAGAGGTCTCTTGGCTGCCACGAATGTCTACAAACTTACTTACTTTTCGTAACGACAGACTTGAGGATAGGCTGTCATCAGAGGTGCCAGGGTTATTCGCTGTGTTGTGTTACACCTCTACCTCAGCTTCTTACAGAGGTCGAATTTCTTTATCCTTTGTGCGAAGTTTGTGGTTCTACGAGAAGATGTAAACAGGTCATTGTATGACGCAAACACATCGCTCGAGAGCAATAGTTCCCCTTCTCGCTGCACAAAGTGACTGGGGAGTCTGAAAGGATGTGACGTAGACAACATGTAATTTACATACGTCAGTCCACCTGATGGTAGCTCAGGGTATTGTTACGAACTTACAGGGAGAGAGTTACAACCCTCCTTTTGCTTACTTCTTCTCTTTCATATGACTATTTCTTTCTCGACGGAAACAACGTATTCCTGCGTGTAGAATGTCCTTTTACATTGGTGGATAGCTTATAAATGTATCATGAGTGTTTCTGTTGGTAGAAAAATCAAACAGGCAACAAGTAAACTTCTAGAGACACCGGCACAAATTATGCATTCGGGAGATGGTTCGTTCGAACCCCGAAATTAACACACCTGAAGATGTTCTTCCGCTCCTTCCCATTTTATTGCCAGGTTATAGCATAATTAAGGGGCAGAGCTAATTACCTCAGACGGTAGATCACTGACCTTCTGAGCTCAAGTTGGTGGGTTCGATCCCAACTCAGTCCAGTGGTATTTCAAGGTGCTCAGTGGGGCTGTGTAGCTCAGAAGGTAGAGCGCTGTCCTTCTGAACCTAACTTGGCAGGCTCGATCCTGGCTCAGTTCGGTGGTATTTGAAGGTGCTCAATTACGTCAGCCTCGTGTCGGTAGATTTATGGCATGTAAAGGAGCTCCGGTGAGACAAAATTATGGCACCTCGGCGTCTCAGAACACTGTAAAAGTAACCGAAGGGACGTAAAACCAATGACATATATTATTATTAATATTATTATTATTATTATTATTATTATTATTATTATTATTATTATTATTATTACTATATCTCAGTTAAGGCCATGATCGCTTCCTTCCAAATCCTAGCCCTTTCCTATCGCATCGTCGCCAAAGAAACCTGTCGTGAGTTGGTAAGACATTGAACCATCAGCAAAGAAAAGATAACCGAGTTTGATAGTTGCAGTCGCTAAAGTGCGGCCAGTATCCAGTATTCGGGAGATAGTGGGTTCCAACCACACCGTCGGCAGCCCTGAAGGTGGTTTTCCGTGGTTTCCCATTTTCACACCAGGCAAATGCTGGGGCTGTACCTTAATTAAGGCCACGGCCACTTCCTTCCCTGTCCTAGCCCTTTGCTGTATCATCGTCGCCGGTAAGACGTATCTGTGTCGTTGCGACGTAAAGCCAATAGTAAAAAAGAAAAAGAAAAGATAAACTGCTACCTGTGCTCCTTGTGCTAATATGTCGTCTCACTGTCACGTAGCTTGATAGTGCAACGCAACCTTGCCGCATCAATATAAGGACAATAACAAGTAGCCAATATCGAATGGATTGATAAGATGCGAGGAGCGCGTATTTCAAGTTGTAAGTACAAGCCTGAGGTTTTCTACACAGTCCATCACTGTCCAACACGTCTTGTTATGATGACCAATCAGCGTTGCACTTTGCACTGTAGTTCTACAATTTGCTACTTGTAGAACGGACAGCATATCAACTCAATCTCTAGGTTGATACCTACTGTCTCCATGTTTTCATTTCCTGTTCGAACCCTACTGTCGGCAGCTCTGAAGGTGGTTTTCTGTGGTTACCCATTTTCATACAAAGGCAAATTCTGAGGCTGTACCTTAATTAAGGCCTCAGTCGCTTCCTTCTCCTACTAGCTCTTTCCTAGCCCATCGACACCATACGACCTATCTGCGTGAGTGCGACGTAAATAACTTTGAGGAGGCAAAACAATTCGAACCATAATGCTTAAAATAATAAAAACCAACAGGTTTGTCATAGTGTAGTGAAGATAGGCAACACTTCACGAGTTAACCGACTTCGAACGTGCGATGATGCGGAGATTAAACGCGAATTGACGTTTCCGAGGTCAACAGTGTCGAGGGTGGATCTTCAATATCGCAGAGAGAATGTTACCACCCGCGTAAACCGCTGCACGGGAAGACCACAGGTGTTTCACGAACGGACATCACGTCGCTTCCACACAACCATACTGGGCGCTCGACGGGCTACTGTCATTCTGATCACCTCCCAGTTGAATGTTGGGAGTCAGGAACCCTTTTCTACCAGGACTTTGAGGAGGAAACTGCACCACATAGGCTTCACCTGTCGACGACCAACTCGTGTCCCTTTGCTGACATCTAGAGAGAGAGCTCAACGACGTCCATGGGCCGGCTAACATCGGCAGTGGACCATCAAACAGCGGCGGTGTGTGTTATGGTCCGATGAATCCCGGTTCCAGTTGAATCGAGCTGATGGGAGCGTGAGAGTGTGGCGTATGCCCCATGAAGCTATGGATCCTGCGTGTCAACAAGGTTGTGTCCACGCGGGAGGTGGCTCAGTTCTGGTCTGGGCGGCGTTCTCATGGTCGCAATTAGGCCCCATAATTCAGCTGCAGGGAGCGCTGTCTGGTGCACGTTATGTGGACATTCTTTCAGACCATCTGTATCCCTTTCTGGCCCTAGAGTACCCTGATGGAGATGCCGTGTTTCAACAGGACAATGCGCCATATCACCGCTCTGTGGTGGCACGCAGGTGTTTGGAAAAGAACTCCAGTGTAGTTACAACCATGGATTGGCCATCCAGATCCCCCGATCTTAATCCAATCGAGCATTTATCGGATGCTGTCGATCCTGGTGTACACTCCATGAACCCCGCACGAACTACACAAGACCAATATTGTGGGTAGCAGTGCAAGATGCGTGGCTCCAGATCCCTTCCGAACGATTCCAATACCTTATAGAGTCGATGTTTCGCTGTATTGCTGCCGTTTTGAGGGGTCGCGAAGGAGCAAGTCGTTATTAACATCGCATTCACAGTGTCTTCCCATGAGTTTCGGCCTCTGAGTGTATAATAATAAGTAAATTCTAGTGTAGAAAAGGAAAGTAAAAATTGAGAAGAACAGCTGACTGAAATACACTACCGCTCATTAATTTCAATACACCCAATAATTGACAACTACTTTTCTGTAGATAAGGTCTAATACCGTGGGTACGGTTGAGGAAGCAAAGGAATAGTACAACAGTTGTACACAGGTCATGATTTTTGTTTGTGGTCATCAAGATACAATAGTATCCAACAAACAATATTGTGTACATAAACGTTATGTAGGCCTACCTATGGGATATGTTTGTTTACCGGGGCCGATGACCTTCGATGTTAGGCCCCTTTAAACATCAAGCATCATCATCATCATCATGTTTGTTTACCTATTTGCCGACGGACGCCGCATTTGGTCCACCTGTGTTGTTCCCTGTAGTGATGTGTTATCTGCAGCGAACGGTAAGCATTGCCACGATACATAACATGTGGTTCCTGCATGTCAGTTCCATCGTGACAGTTGTAGTGTGCACATCGCTAGTATGGCTCCACGAGTGGAGATATCCATAGAAAAACGTGCTGCAATTGTAGCACTTAGCCAAGCAGGTTTATCTGTTCGCCAGATTGCGAAACAGTGTAGTGTGTCTTTAGGGGGAGTGCAATACACCCTTCACCGCCAGAAGACAACAGGCAGCAATAAGGACATTCCACGATCAGGACGACCTCGTAAAACAACTCATAGCTATGATAAATGTATCAGAATGACCAGTAAGAGAAATAGATTCAAAACAGCGCCACAAATTCGTGCAGAATTGGTAGAAATGAACACGACAACAATATCTGTTGCAACAGTAAAAAGGAAACTGACAGAAGCCGGCTTGAAATGATGTGTCACAGCAAGAAAACCCCTTCTAAGGCCCATGAATAAACAGAAGAGACTTGCATGGGCTAGAAAACATCGTAATTGGACATCGGAAGAGTGGACGAAGGTGTTATTCACCGATGAATCGAAGTTCGAGATTTTTGGAACCAAAAGGAGAATATTTGTTCACCGATTTGTAGGGGAAAGGGTAGCCTAGCAGTGTGTTCTACCTACAGTTAAACACGGTGGAGGTTCTATTACGGTTTGTGGATGTTTTGGCGGAGATAGTGTTGGCGACATTGTGGGAATAGAAGGATGTATGGATCAGAAGCAGTACCACCGCATACTCCAGTATCATGCAATACCAAGTGGATTGCGCTTAATATGGAAAGGGTTCACCTTACAACAGGATAATGACCCATAACATCGGTCGGTATACTGTACAAACTACATTGCATCAAAGGAAAAGCAGAAAGTACTGAAATATACGGTATGGCCGTCACAAAGCCCCGATTGTAATCCCATTGAAATTGTCTGGGTTGAAGTGGAGAGATGTATCAGGGAAGTGAATATATCCAGCAAGGAACATCTCTGGAATATTGTTAAGGATGTATGGAATCATATAGATTTACGATACCTACAAAAACTGATTGATCGCATGCCTCGAGTTTGTGAGGCAATCATTAAATCCAAAGAAGGATACTTTGATGAAAGTAAAATATAATGTTTGTGATTGTATTATATATGTGTAAGTTAATATAATTATCTTTTGTGAAGAATAACATTTGATTTGTGTTGCAAATCTTAAATACCAGGGTGTATTGAAATTAATGAACAGTAGTGTAGCGGAAGTCACTAACGACACAATATCATAAATAAATAAATAAATAAATAAATAAATAAATAAATAAATAAATAAATAAATAAATAAATAAATTAATTAATTAATTAATTAAGAATCAGTGATCTGTAGTTGAGGCTGACACGCAGGTAGCATATCAGTTGTATACCCAGACTTTTATTAAACGTTTGCTAAGAACTTGGGAATTTATCGAACATTTCCCTTGAAAAATTATTCCAATCCCTTACTCCTCGTCCTGTAAATAAATATTTCCCCCTTCTTTTAAAAGTTCCGCTCAAGCTTACTTATCCACTATTGTCATTCCACACCATCTATCCACTGACAGCTTGGAATATACCACTTAGTCGAGCATCTCGTCTCCTAACTCGCAAATCATCGCAGCTCAAAATTTGCAATATTTCTGTAACACTACTCCTTCTTTCGGAAATCACCAAGAGTAAATCGAGCTGCTTTCTTTCGGATCTTTTCCAGTTCTCGTTTCAAGTAGTCCTGGTGTGGATGCGATACACTGGAACCATACTCTAATTGGGGTCTTACTAGAGACTTATACGCCCTCCTCTTTATATCCTTAGTACAACCCCAAAATACCCTCATAAGCATGTGGAGAAATTTGTAACCTTTCTTAACAACCTCGTTCGTATGATTATCTCAATGAAGATCATTCCTTATATGACACCTAGGTACTTACAATGATCCCCATAGTTCTATCAACCCCATCAATGCAGTAATTAAAACTGAGAGGACCCGGCTTTTGATCCCGCTTACCATCATATCATTGCTCGCTGTCCTTAGCACAATATTGTCTAGGTCTTTTTGTAGTCGCACACAATCCTATTAGTTAACTTATTTACTTCCCTATAGTTTCGCAAATAGTCGTATCTGTGATTCTTTATTCTTAACATTTATATATAAAAATATATAAATGCCCAATAATACCACCCTGTGGGACCCCATCTTAATGCAGAATCAGGTAACACTTAGCCATGTATAAGTCATTTTCTGATAAGAGATTTTAAATGCATTCCTTTCGGTGATAGATGTTTCTGCAATTGAATTATAAACGCAAATAAATTGATTAGGCTTATTTGAACACAAACATATTAGGTCATGATGGCTGGATGATATCCCGACTGGTTTCTCCCCAAACCAGATGCAGTTCTAATTCTGTCCAATGTACGCGAGAATTTTTACGTTAAATGTCAAGTCTGTTGCTTAACTTTTAATGTGTGATTGGAGGCCCGTCCCTTCGATCTCGATATGGAATTGCAACGTTGTTCGTTTTAAGAATTTGAACATTCAAACCACTGTTCCTTGCAAACATTAAGTATGTGACCTTTTCCACTTGAACGTAACCACTACTGTCATTTGACAAGCAAGCAACCGAGCTCGTAATTTTATATGATGTCGTGATCATAACCACAGGACCTCCATTTTCATGCAACCTGAGCTACTGGTACGTCATTTTCCATTTCAAAAATCCCACAATCCTTGTTCAGGATTCAAACAAAGGTCGCCTTCATGAGAATCCAGTGGCTATGCCACTCTGTTATCAAGCTCCCTGTCACTTTACTGAGATTTCACTTCTTCGCGAGAAACTGTGTTGCAGCGGGTGAAGACCCTGAGATCAAAACATTTTACGTTGATTTCCGACAGCGATTAGGGGAAAAGGTATTAAATTAGGTGATATTTAGTGACGAGACCGCATTTCACATCTATGTACCGAAGTGAGCAGACACAACGTATGGATTTGGGAAACGTAAAATCTTCATATTGTAATGGAGAACATACGTGTTGCCCGTAAGTGAATGTATTTTGTACCATTTTCTCTCATAAAATCAACGACCCATTTTCTTTGTGTGGGAGAAGTCATTTGCCTGGTGTGAAAATGGGAAATTATTTGCAGGGCTGCTGATGTGAGGGTTCAAATCCACCATCTCTATGTGGAAAACGGGTGATCTCATGAACAGGAAACATGCGTGTCATCAAGACGCGTGGGTCGCCTAGGGGCATCAAATGAATAGACCTGCATCTGGTGAGCTGAAGTTGTCCTCGCACACTCCCGGCACAAAAAGCTATACGCCATGTCACTGTTAATGAATTGCAATTCCATTTGAACATAGCGTCCGTTACTCGACTAAGTCTGCTCGAAATGGTATCCATCTATGTCCAGAACAGTCTGGAAGCTAGAGACAGTTTACTGCTCGGCTGCATGAAGCATCTCAATTAGTATACCTGATACCTTTCTTAATATGCTTCTCTACAGATCGGCACATGTGCGAACTTTCAGGTACGGTGAACCATGCGAATCTGGTAGTCCATAATCCTGACATTATTCCTACCGAGTTTGGTAAGCCTACTACGAATAGTATCCTGTCCGCAGTAGGGTAAGTTTAAGCAGAAACAATATCCAAACAGTGCATAAAGATAATGTGTCAGGTTTTATTTGCCTTTATTGAGAAATATATTTTATTACTACGATATAAAGTGTGTACAACATTTTCATCGTATCAGTTTTATATGCAGTCACTGTCTCCACAGAAGGAACTGCTCACTTGTTATTTGATAGGCCAGCTGAAGCGAGATTGCTAAAGCCTCATTGCGCTCTGCAACTTATATTCTGTTTAACCCATTTGGATAGAGACAAGAAGAACTATATTGCGCTAGCAGTGTATTTTACGGGAAGAGCGGGCACATCACGAGTAGAAAGCGGGCCCATTGTCGGGCTTGGGAAAAGTGTTAATGCTAGATGCGGAAGGTAAGGGCGGGGGGTGATCGAAATGAGATCACAATAGCGTCGACTAACAAAAGGAACCACCAAAGCGGACAGAGCCACTGAACACAGCAAAAAGAGAGGCCAAGCTTTACAATATATGAGGATTTACCAAATAGATAGGAAATATTCACTGACTGCTCCACTGTTGTAAATGGACTCTTCTCTATTTTCCGGTCCATTGTAAACTCGCGAATCGTATTCCGAGGAATAGCTTCATTTAACGAACTCTATTCCATTGAAAGTTCCACTCAAATTTATGAATATTCTCCAACAAAGTACATTTCAAACTGAAATCATACACTAAGGAATATTAATGCATACTGAACACCATAGCAACCTGTTTTCGTTTTCAGTAAACTAATAATATACTAGCGGCCTAATGGAACAGATGTAGATTGACTCATGATCGAAAATAGAAGTTGCTGACTTTTTGAAGAATATACAAAAATATTGCACTCCATTGTTGAAATTAAATGACGTATGTCTTTTAGTGCCGGAGTGTCCGAGGACATGTTCGGCTCGCCAGGTGCAGGTCTTTTGATTTGACATCCGTAGACGACCTGCGCGTCGTGATGAAGATGAAATGATGATGAAGACGACACATACACCCATCCCTCGTGCCAGTGAAGTTAACCAATGATGGTTAAAATTCCCGACCCTACCGGGAATCGAACCCGGGACCCCTGTAGCCAAAGGCCAGAACGCTAACCATTTAGCCATGGAGCCGGGCACTCCATTGTTGATATGTTAACAGCCCCTCGTGGTGCACTGAGACATACGAACCGTCCAGTAGAGTACCGTTTCGGTGTTAATAATAATAATAATAATAATAATAATAATAATAATAATAATAATAATAATAATGGCGTGTGGCCTTCGGAGAGGCCTGGTACAGGTCATTCAAGTTGACGCCTGATGGGCGACCTGCGCGTCTGTGAGAATGGGGCCTTACTGTGATGATTATTTTCATGCTGATGACGGCACACATACCCAGCCCCCGAACCATCGGAATTAGCCAATGGTTAAAATCCCCGTCCCGGCCGGAAATCTAACCCGGGACACATTTGCCCAAAGGCCAGCACGCTGACCGTTTAGCCATGGAGCCGGGCCGTTTCGGTGCTAGGTGACAGCCAGCTGAGGACGACTAGATGACACCACTTTAGGTCTACAACCTGGTAACTAAGATCATGTGATTATTTTTTTGCTGGTTGCTTTAAGTCGCACCGACACAGATAGGTCTTATGGCGACGATGGGACAGGAAAGGGCTAGGAGTGGGAAGGAAGCGGCCGTGGCCTTAATTGAGGTACATCCCCAGCATTTGCCTGGTATAAAAAAGGGAAACCAAGGAAAACCATCTTCAGGGCTGCCGATAGTGGGGTTCGAACCTACTATCTCCCGAATACTGGATACTGGCCGTACTTAAGCGACTGCAGCTATCGAGCTCGGTTTTGTCATTATTATTATTACTGTTACTATTATTAGGCTTGAGCCTTCGTGGCTCAGGCGGCAGTGCACCTGCCTCTCACCGCTGGGTTCGTGGTTCAAATTCGGTCACTCCATGTGAGATTTATGCTGGACAAAGCGGAGGCGAGACAGGTTTTTCTCCGGGTACTCCGGTTTTCCCTGTCATCTTTCATTCCAGCAACACTCTCCACTATCATTTCATTTCATCTGTCAGTCATTAATCATTACCCCAGAGGAGTGCGACAGAATTCGGCAGCCGGCACAATTCCTAACCTCGCCGCTAGATGGGGCTTCATTCATTCCATTCCTGACCCGGTCGAATGACTGGAAACAGGCTGTGGATTTTCATTAATAAGCCTATTATTTTACGTCCCACTAATTACTTTTACGGTTTCCGGAAACGCCGAGGTGCCCAAAGTTTGTCCCACAAGAGTTATTTTACGTGCTGCTAAACCTACCAACACGATGCTGGTGTAACCCATTTGAGCACCTTCAAATATCAACGGATTGAGCCAGGATCGAACCAGCTAACTTGGAGCCAGAAGGCCAGTGCTCTACAGCCTGTGATACTCAGCCCGGATTATTATTATTATTATTATTATTATTATTATTATTATTATTATTATTATTATTATTATTATTATTATTATTATTATTATGCTAGCCACACAGCGTAGCTTGCTGTCTGTACGGATGCAAACAGAGCAACTTCCTTACACGAACATGCACTTGACTGCAGTGCTATTCGACTGAACGACGTTTGATCACCACTCATGCAAGAGGCACAGGTTGTGGTGGACTTGATAGGGTGAATCTCGTTTTACTGTATTTCGAAGGTTTGCTGAGGGGATTGATTCACTCCATGAATCCTTCGTATCGGTTACTGCAGTTTTCTAAACTATAAATTCTTGCAGTTTTTCATCAGATGAAATATTATTTTAAAAAGTGCGCAATTATTGTTTATTATACTTAGTTAAGAATGTCGGTAATTATAACAATTCCACTTCATTTCACAAATGACAGCCACTTTCTTTATCTAACACACAGAGAAAGATGTCCAGCTGTGAGGTTGCACTTGGAAGCTAGTTCGAGCGACACCGTTCGTAGCTATGAAGATAGTTTCCCATGGTTTTCCATTCAATTGATTTCACGCCACTACCGTACCTTCTGTACTAGGCTGTTCCTATCCCATCGTTTCAAGAAAAGTACAGTATGTGACTTAGTATGACATTAGAGAGACAGAAAACCTAGCGAGTTGACTTCGCGGTCCGCGTCGCTTAGCTGTCAGGTTGAAGTTCGGACGTGTTAGGTTTGAATTTCACCGTCCACAGTCCTGAGGGTGGATTTCCCTGGTTTCCCATTTAAACACCACGCAAATGCTGGGGCTGTACATTAATTAAGATCGCAGCCACTATATTCTTACCGAGCTAGTTGTCCTTACTGTGGAGCTCTGGAGCTTGCTTTTGAGAGATAGTGGGCTCGAACCCCACTGTCGGCAGCCCTGAAGATGATTTTCCGTGGTTTCTCAATTCCTCACCAGGCAAATGTTGGAGCTGTACAGTAATTAAGGCAATGGCTGCTTTCTTCCCACTCCCAGCCATTTCGTATCACATCGATGCCATAAGACCTATCAGCGTCGGTTGGACGTAAAGGAGATTTTAAAAAAACACACCTCTTCCGTCCTTACGTTGCCGTGAACCTTCGATGTGTTTGTGTGACGTTAAACATTTAGTAAAAAAAATGGTATGAAAATTTGATTTTGCATAGTTCATTTAAGAAGAAGGTAGGATTCTCAAACAGGATTTCTACTGTATTTCTGAAGCTAAGCAGAAGCGAAATACAGTAAGACCTTTCATTAGTGCAGCATCCGTTGAATTTTGAATATAATACGGAGCCTATTTAACAATATGAATCAATGTCATACTTTAGAAATATCAATATGAAAATGAAAATCCACAGCCTGTTTCTAGTCATTCGACAGGGTCAGGAATGGACTGATTGAAGCCCCCATCTAGCGGCGAGGATAGGAAATGTGCCGGCTGACGAAACCTGTCGCACCCCTCTGGGGCAATGGTATGTGACTGACAAATGAAATGAAATGTTAATGGAGAGTGTTGCTGGAATGAAATATGACAGGGAAAACTGGAGTACCCGGAGTAAGACCTGTCCTGCCTCCACTTAGTCCAGCACCAATCTCACGTGGAGTGACCGGGATTTGAGCCACGGTATCCAGAGGTGAGAGGCCGACGCGCTGTCTTCTTACCAGCACTCCTTCCATTCTTAAATTTCTGGCAGTACCGGGACCCCTGACGACGGCAGCTAATAAGACTAACCGTCACGCTACGAAGGCGGGCATCGACGTGATGATTCCGCGGTTTCACGTTGTCAACTGGATTAAGGATAGTGATCTCGTGGTATCGTTCCCATGATACATTGCTGGCAGTTGTGAAGTGAATTGTGATGTAGGGCTTGTTAATTTGGATTTCGTGTTGGCCAATAGAATCAGATTTTTATGTTAGAATTGTGTCTGTAAAACTGAAGATAGTACAGACCTGAAAATTGGTATTTTGAATCTCCTCTAAAACAAGGAAACATATATTTTTGGTTTTTGGAAAATCCAATTGTTGGTGGTTAAACAGGAGTGACAAATGGGGTGTAATTTTAGAAATTTTTAAAATTAGTGTATCTAAATCTCAAAACTTTAAATGTTTACAGGTGTAAAAATCGGTATTTAGAATCTCTTTTAAAAATAAAGAAACATGTTCTTTTTATTGCTAAGGAGGTAAAAGGGGGGGGGTGACATTTTAAAAATAAGATATCTATATCTCAAAAACTTAAAAGTTTACATACGTAAAACCTGGTATTTGGAATCTCCTTATAAAATAAGGAAACACGTGTTTTTTGGTTTTCGGATCATCCTATTAAGGGGGTTGAATACCTTTTTATGAGGATATTTATATCTCAAAAACTTAAGATGTTACAGACATGAAAATTGGCATTTGAAGTCTCTTTTAAAAATAAACACACGCGTATTTTTGTTTTTGAAAAATCCTATGAATAGGGGGTGAACGGGAGTGACAAACGGAGTGGAATTTAAAAAACACATATCTAGGCTTAGAATATATCTCAGACACTTATCATGTTACAGACTTGAAAACTGGTACTAGGAATTTGCTGTAAAATTAAAGAGACATAGATAATTTTTTTGGAAAATCCAATTAAGGGGAACAAAAAAGGGGGATGATTTTTTAGAATGATCATGTCCACAGTATATCTCAAAAAATTAACATATTACGGAAGTGAAAATTGGTATTCTTTAACACGAGGTCATTGCTTCTGCGGACATCCAAGGTGAAATTCAGAGTACAGAACAGGTGAATACGATGGAAGTTTCTGAGGTAATTCAGGAAAGTGCAGAAATTGAGAAGCACACAGAAATTAGTATTACAAATGTGAAAATTGGTATTTGGAATATCCTTTAAAAATAAAGATACACTTCTTATTTTGTTTTCGGAAATCCACTTACGGGGGGAAAGAATTGAAATATTTGTTGAATTATTTGTATGAGGATACTTATACCTCTAAAATATAAAGATGTTACAGACGTGAAACTTGGTATTTGTAATCTCCTTTAAAGATGAACACGAATTTTTTTCTATCAGAAAATCGACTTGTGGGGGGCGGGGGAGCTGTGAAAATAAGTAAAGAAGGAGTTGAATTCTGTTTAAGAGGATACCTATATCTCAAAAACCGAAGATGTTACACACGTGAAAGTTGGTATTTTGAATCTCCTTTAAAAATTTGGAAACACATATGTTTTGTTTTTAGAAAAATCCACTTAAAAGGTGAGAGGGTGGAAAGAAGGGAAAAAGAATATGAATTAATTTTATGAAAATACTTGTATCTCAAAAACTGAAGATATTACAGACGTGAAAGTTAGTACTGTGTTTTGAATGTCTTTTGAAGGAACATATACTTTTTTGTTTTCGGAAAATCCCCTTAATGGGTTGAAAAGGATTGAAAAAGTAGTTGAATTTTGGAAATGAGTACCAGTACGTCTACAGTATATGTCAAAAACTTAACATGTTACAGACATGAAACTTGGAATTTGGAAAGTCCTTTAAAAACACAGGAACAAGTACTTTTTTTGTTTTCGGAAAAGGCACTTCACGGGGGGGGGGGTGAAAAGAAGTGAAAAAGAATTGAATAATTTTTAATGAGGATGCTTAATATCACAAACTGATGATGTTACAGACGCTCAAATTAGTATTTGGAATCTCCTTTAAAAGTAAAGGGGTTAAATTCATTTTATGGGTATTCTTATAGCCTATCTCAAAAAATGAAAATGTTACGACATGGAGATAGATATTTGGAATCTCCTTCAAAATACACATTTCTTTGTAATTTGAGGGAACACTGTTTGTCATATGTACAATTCTATGGTGCATGGTCAACTTAGAAGCAAAGGGCAATAACACAAACGTGGTTTACAAAGAGTTTCCGGGCTAAATGAAACTCAATTTGTTGTTGAATGTTTACACTTTAGAGATGTTCAGTTAATGTCTCAGTACAATGCCGACAAACGATTACTTTTATTATTTTACAAAATCCACGCGAGCGAAGCCGCGGGCAACTGCTAGTATAGATATAAGAACTGATGTCCCGTGGATAATTTTCTAGTAAATGAAAATATGATACTTGATTGGTATACTAATTGTTACGTTAAAATTACAAAGATTTAAGCAAGCACACAGTTATATTCACACTAAATAGTAGGCTATTTCACAAGAAATATATTACTTCGTGTTTAATGAACCGTAGTTCACCATTCAAAAAATCTTAAGTGCATTATTTCTAGTACTGTATCCGCTGGCAGGCATAGCTCAGATGGAAAACCATAGTTCTTGTAACTGAGCCCACACTTGTTTACTGGTTCGCATCCGTCCTCGGGCATGAATGTATGCGCTGTGATTAATTTGCTAGTGGCTTTACGTCGCACCGACATAGACAAGTCTTCTGGCGACGCTGGGATAGGAAGCGACCGTGGCCTTAATTAAGGTACAGCCCCAGCATTTGCCTGGTGTGAAAATGTGAAACGAAGGAAAACCATCTTCAGGGCTGCCAACAGAGGAGTTCGAACCCACTGTCTCCCGCTGTCATTAATACAGGATTAGAACTAACGGTAAGCATGAGGTTTCGGGATGTGCTGAGCTGGTAAGGATAAATGAGCGCGGACAATTTAGGCTAGACTCACAGAAAGAAAATCTCGGTTATAAAATAATATCCACAAGTAGTATAATTGGATGGTTCTGGCGCCACCGCCACCTCCGGCTCCCAGTGGCCACCTCCACCTCAGCCAGTGGCCTCTTCCAGTACTGCCAACTTAACCTAACTAGCGCGACAGTACTGCCAACTTAACCTAACTAGCGCGAAATTTGAATTTGTAAACAAAGCCACGTGCTTTTTGACAGCTGTCATCGACAACAACGCATCGCTAACCTCAGTACTGCCATCTTGACGGGCCTAAACCTCAGTAGTGCCAACTTAACCTAACTAGCTCGAGATAAACAAAGCCACGTGCTTTTTGACAACCACGTGCTTTTTGACAGATTTGTAAACAAAGCCACGTGCTTTTTGACAGACAACAACGCATCGCAAACCTCAGTACTGCCATCATGACGGGCCTAAACCTCAGTAGTGCCAACTTAACCTAACTAGCATGAGGTAAACAAAGCCACGTGTTTTTTGACAGCCACGTGCTTTTTGACAGATTTGTAAACAAAGCCACGTGCTTTTTGACAGACAACAACGCATCGCTAACCTCAGTACTGCCATCTTGACGGGAATAAACCTCGGTGGTACCAACTTAACCTAACTAGCGAGAGGTAAACAAAGCCACGTGCTTTTTGACAGCCACATGCTTTTTGACAGCTGCCATCCGCCATCTTTGAGCACCATGCTGCCCTCTTTCGTCACCTGTCATCGGCAGTGCTGCCATCTTGACGGGTCTAAACCTTAGTGCTACCAACTTAACCTAACTAGCGCGAGGTAAACAAAGCCACGTGTTTTTTGACAGCCGTCATCCGCCATCTTTAATCCATAGAGCACAGTGCTGCCCTCTTTAGCTACTTACCTTTGAAATGTGGTGGCGGATAATTTGAAAAATGCTTTTTGACAGCAGCCATATTGCATCGCAAACCTCAGTGCTGCCCTCTTTAGCTAGATACCTGTGGTAGCAGACAATTCCACGTGACAGCAGCCATCTTTAATCAAGAGAGCACCGTGCTGCCCTCTATGTGGTGGCGGCAAATTGAAAAATTCCACGTGCTCTTGTTTGGAAACAAACTCACGTGCTTTTTTGACAGCTACCATCCACCATCTTTAATCAACAGAGCACAGTGCTGTACTTTTTAGCTAGATACCTTTGAAATGTGGTGGCGGCAATTTGAAAAATTCTATGTGCTCTTGTTGGGAAACAAAGCTACGTGCTTTTTTCTGACAGCTGTCATCCGCCATCTTTAATCAATAGAGCACTGTGCTGCTATCATGCGGGCAATTTCGTTAGCTGACATCCGCCATCTTTAATCCAGAGAGAACAGTGCTGCCCTCTATGTGGTGGCGGCAAATTGAAAAATTCCACGTGCTCTTGTTTGAAAACATACTCACGTGCTTTTTTGACAGCTGTCATCCGCCATCTTTAATCCAGAGAGAACAGTGCTGCCCTCTATGTGGTGGCGGCAAATTGAAAAATTCCACGTGCTCTTGTTTGAAAACATACTCACGTGCTTTTTTGACAGCTGTCATCCGCCATCTTTAATCCAGAGAGAACAGTGCTGCACTCTATGTGGTGGCGGTAAATTCCATGTGCTTTACAAACCTATGTGCTTTTCTGACAGCTGTCATCCGCCATCTTTAATCTAGAGAGAACAGTGCTGCGCTCTATGTGGTAGCAGCAAATTCCACGTGCTTTACAAACCTATGCGCTTTTCTGTCATCCACCATCTTTAATCTAGAGAGAACAGTGGTGCACTCTATGCGGTGGCGGCAAATTCTACGTGCTTTACAAACCTATGCGCTTTTCTGTCATCCACCATCTTTAATCTAGAGAGAACAGTGCTGCACTCTATGTGGTGGCGGCAAATTCTACGTGCTCTTATTTGGAAACAAATTCTACTCGCTCTTCAGCTGTCATCTACCATCTTTAATCAAGAGAGCACCTTGCTGCCCTCTTTGTGGTGGCGGATAATTTGAAAAAAATTCAGCAGCCATCTTTAATCCAGAGAGAACAGTGCTGCCCTCTTTAGCTACTTACCTTTGAGGCGGTTAATTTGAAAAATTCTTTTCGACAAGCTGCCATCTTTAATCCAGAGAGAACAGTGCTGCCCTCTTTAGCTACTTACCTTTGAGGCGGTTAATTTGAAAAATTCTAGCTGCCATCTTTAATGAAAAGGGCATCGTGGTGCTATCTTGCGGGTAATATTTTACGTCACAGCTGTCATCCACCATCTTGCATTGCTAACCTTAGTGCTGCCCTCTTTAGCTACTTACCTTTGACAAGCTGTCACCCGCCATATTGCATCGCAAACCTCAGTGCTGCACTCTATGTGGTGGCGGATAACTTGAAAAAATCTTTTTGACAAGCAGCCATCTTTAATCAACAGAGCACCGTGCTGACATCTTTAGCTACCGCCATCTTACATCGCTTACCTCGCTGCTGCACTCTATGTGGTGGCGGTTAATTCGAACAAGTTTAATCACGCATCGGGTAAGCTAGAGTAAGCACGTGCTGTTGTGATGACATCATCATACATGTTTAGACTTGTCCGTTTTCTTAAGAGTAAGTCGATGTAAAGGAATGTGGTAGCGGTAAATTAGAACGAGTTTAAACATGCATCGGGAAAGCTAGAGTAAACAAGTGCTGTTGTGATGACGTCATTGTGCATGTTTAGACCTGATCGTTTTTCTTAAGAGTAAGTCGGTGTAAAGCAATACAATAAGTACAACATTTTTTGAATGCGATCAAATATTTATTTACAAATGTACTACAACAGTGTTCGTTTTTGCTGCTGACAAGGTTGGTGTGCTTCTTAACAACGTATGCTTCCGAAATGCCTCCTGCAACATTCAAATTAAACAAAGCATTTAGAAATATATTATACTAAGTATGTTATGCTTTACAGAGAAGATCATGTACTTCTTACCTTGCTGTTATTCCTTTTCGGAATCATCATCATCATCATGAAGTACTAGAGAAAGTTCATTCATACACTGTGTACAGTGTTCAATCCTCGGATTTGGTCCATCCCAATCATCATCACCATTTTCTCCTCGATGCTTGTAATGTCGCTCACAAGTTCTGCATAAAGCTACTTCGATTGACATCTTACTGTGTAGAGGAAGGATGTCCCAAAAATTATGTACGTAAGAGGCAGCGTACGTATATAAAAATCCTGGTGGTAAGTATTGAATAAGATGTTTCGGCATCGATGATCTACGTTTATAGAACATCTTAATAGCCTCACTCACTCGTGAAACATAAATAAGATGTTGCGTATGAGCATGCAAACAGCATGCACATTTACAGTTTTGTTCCATAGCGTACGATGTCGAAGCACACACTAATGAAAATGATAAAGATCTATTCTTATTTATAGTCTCGTAACAATATTCGTTAGCGGATGGTAAGTAACATCACTCATATGAATAATAAGACAATAGGCTGCTGTGTTAGCAGGAATGTTTTCAGATGTTTCAAATTCTAAACGAATATCAACTGGAGATTCTTTTATAGATTCTTCATGATAAGAGCAGTCTATAACTACAATCGGTACTTTATTTTTAAATTCTTGAGGTGTAAATAGCGGACGATCTTCTTTCTGATAATACGATGATTGAAATTTACAAAACATGTCATAGAGCATCCCAAACTTATTTTTCTCAAAGTTAATGTCTATGTTTTCGTAGGGATACGTAATTCCATTGAGATATAGTCTAACGTGTCTTAATTTGCAGTGATCAAACAGTGAGCTATCTTTTTCGTGATTGAATTTACGATTAGTTTGAAATCCAAAAATAATGTACAAGGGCTTCTCAGTAAAACGTGATGTTTTAACTGCCCAGCTATGCTTGTTTGTAGGTGGTAACACAGGATATTCATGCAGCTCCCAACTTCTAAAACGTATAGGTAATGGTGTATCATTTTCTACAATCTTGAGCAATCGAAGTTTTTCACGATCAGATAAGGTTACATGTGGGATCCGCCACAGTATACGATGCAGTGTTATTTTCGATTCTACAGGTGTTTCTACTGCTTTAAGAGAATTGTAATCACTTCGATCACGGATTAGAATAAGCTCTTGTTTTACGTTGATTATAATACGTGTAAAGTCTTCTGCGAATCCAAAAATATGTTTCAGTGATAACATACCCGTAAAAGTTCCATCCTCATTAATCATCCAGTTGTTAGTAGATTTTGGACACCATCCAGCCATCCGCAAAAGATTACTTTCTTCATCACAGAAAGAAGGGTAGAGTTTCATTGCGCTTGTAATACCAACATTCTTCGTTCGATCTATTTCAACATTATTTACTTCATATCGCGCTTCAGAAAAGAGAAAAGCTAGATCATGGTTGTTTAGTTGTGAAGTGCTTGGTCCACTTCCATCAGACTTTTCTAATCGTCCTTCAATATAGAGGTAGCTTTCGTGTGGTAAGGTGTAAACATCTTGTTGATTAATAATAAAAAGAATTTCATCATTGTTATTTAATCCAAACGTAAAAGGTTGATAAGAATGAAGCTCACTTCGTACTACACCTTCACGACTTTCTACTGTATTCGTAATGTCTAGCATTTCTTCCATTCTGTTGTAGTAGTGTATATCCTAAATCTTGGAGTATCTGCTTATGGGTATCTGTTAACTCGATGAGTCTCTGCACACATGTAGTATGCCTTCGGAATGTACACCGTGTTTTATAGATGGTTTTCATACTGGTTTAAGATGTAGTTTGTAAGCTACGTACGCGTGCTGATCTAAATGAATAAGCTGATTATGTTTATTTACAAGTCTAAGAGTAATGTTGCTAATGTGTTTTATAGACACAGGATGATAAAGAACTACTGCTGGTTTCTCACAAATAGTATATCCACGTTCCTCTGTAACAATAAAGTCGTGCAGGACGTGCGAAGGTTGTAGATTACTATTCAAGTCTGTAATAATATTACAAGTAATGCTCACATTATAATCATCGAAGAGTTTTATAGGTTGATCAGACTCGTAACGTACGTTCGGTAGGAGCTCCCTCGATGAAAATCCAAGCAGTGGACCAATCGAATCAGGTTGTGATTTGAAGTCAATCTTAAATGATGATTCAATAACACATTTGTGCGTAATGTTGCTTATAGTGATTGAGAACTTGTAATTATGATTACTAAAACTATCTTCCCCAAACTGATCAATTAACGTACTTTCAATATAGTCGTGAATATCATCCACTGTATAACTACCTGAGGGTAGTGTTAGCACATACTCATCGTAATAGAACTTGTTTAAACCATCACGCACATTATAGATTTTATTGTAGCTTTCAAACGATACTAGTCCAAGACTATGCGGCTGATAACCAAGTTCGATTGGCGGATTAAAATAGATGGTTGTTTCAGGTCCTTCTCCACGTACAGCAAACGTTCTTTCACTGTTCGTCATCACGTAGACACTAATACACTTTCTCTACTGTCTGGGTTTGATATAAGAACATAAGACATAATCGTCCGCACATGCGTGTATTAAAGTTTTGCACACGGTTTTTATTGTAAACAATGTCTGCACTGCTTCCGAAATAACGTATGAGCTCAAAAGGAGGAGGTAAATCTCCATAGCTATCAAAATACCATACTTTAGATTTACGTTTTACATAAGCAACGTAATGAGTTCCAGGTCCACGACTGTCGTCCAAGTTAATTACGGCACTTTCACGTTCACGTGGACGTGCTGGTAGTTGATCACGCATATACACTCCTCGAAAATAATGAATTCCTAGTTGTTTAGCAAACGTAAAAACTTCATCATGCGTTAGAGCTCGATATGGCAGTGCATTCAGTAGACGTTTTTTGGAGAAATGTAGATACCAAGCCCTTTCTTGTATGGCGCTAGCTTCATGTTCACACCTTTGCCTCGTAACGCAATTGCCTCCATCGTCTTGTTATGACGTTCACTCTCTTTCAACTGTTGTTTCGCTTCTTCTACAGCTTTGACAGTTCTCGCTACAGCACTAGCACCACCTAGCAATGACCCTAAAGCTGCTAAGCCAGCAAACAGCGCAGGAAGAAATCCTCCTCGTTTTGGTACAGGAATAATTCGCGCACGTTTACTAAATATTGCTCTGCACTTTGGAGAAATTCTCGCTCTTGCTGCCCGTAACGCCTTAGTAATAGCTACACGAGGATTGTATTCCCCTCGAATAGCTTTTTGCGCAGCCTTTATAACATCTTTCCATCCAACAGTTTTTACTTTCTTCTTCTTCTTCATGTCGTTTGGATATCGTTGTTTCACCATGCTGGACACGACTTTACTAGTCAAGAGCAAATCATAAACTAACCGTTGCCTCTTGTTTCGTTTAATATATATATATTACTATTACGTACTTTATGATTCAGTTATCATGAAGATTATAAAGCAGCAAGACACGCTACCTGTTACCGACATTGTACCACATCTCTTACCTAGTTCTAGTACAACTACAAGAAAACGTCATGGAACGTTGTTTCCTTTTACTGTGCGATGTATTATATCAGGTCCGTCGGGATGCGGTAAAACAAATCTTTTACTCACACTTATTACTTCTGTAAATGGTATACGCTTCGAGAATATTTACGTTTTCGCAAAGTCACTCTATCAGCCGCTATATACTATTCTACAAACTGTAATGCACGATCTAGTTAAAGATGGAATAAGATATTTTAAATTTAATTCACATGAGCAAGTACCATCACCAGACGATGTGCTTCCTAATTCTCTAATGATCTTTGATGATGTCGCAACAGAACAGCAAAACGTTATTCGTGCATTCTTTAGTATGGGTCGACATAAATATGTTGATTGCATCTATTTGTGCCAAACCTATTCTCGTGTGCCCAAGCAGTTGATACGCGACAACGCAAATGTTATTGTGCTTTTTCGGCAAGATGAGCGCAACATGCGACATGTGTATAACGATCATGTTAACACTGATATGACATTCGATGACTTTAAACGTATGTGTGCTAAATGTTGGTCATTACACCGTTACAGCTTTTTAGTTATTGATAAAGAAAGTGATGTACAGCATGGACGATATCGCATGGGTTTCGATCATTTTATATGCATTAACACAGAATTACAGTAACTACTTGATTAAAAACCACCATCATGTTAACATCTAGCAAGGAGATCACAAAACATATCATCCAAGCTCGAAACAATATTCGACGGAAATTTAAAGAGCTTAAACGTATTCAAGCAGACACGGATTTATTTTTAAAAACACAACTAAGTACATCACTCAAAGAAATTTTTAATTCTACTTCATTACCGCAGTCTACTTCAAGTTTTGCTTCTATGCAAACATCATATCATAAAGAGAAGCATGAAGAAGAAAAGCATGAAGAAGATACGGAAGAGAAGAAGCAGGATGTAGATCAAGAAGAGGAAGATAAGGAAGAAGAAGAAGAAGAAGAACTTAATGATGCATCACCATCTAAGCGTGTTGAGTTTTTAACTACAGATGTTATTGCAGAAACACCTACTACATCGACGCAAAATCTACCATCTTTGTCTGAGGTTATGATTACACCAGAATATCGCAATCAGTTTAGAACTTTTATTCAAGATACCTATGGATCTCTCTTTGCACCTTATATAGAAAAACTTTTTACAGGACAAACTGACACTACCTATGGTATTCGCTACGAAGATGACTGTTTCCGGATAGGAAATTCAAATGTTAAGATTAATAGCAACAAACTCATTGTAAAAGGTGTTACCTATAAACCTACGAAAGGACTCTTAGAACTTCTTTTCTCACGAATACCTGACAAGGATATAATTTTACAAGATGATCTTAAAAAGTATAAAGCAATACTTTTTGCTACCGATGCAACACGACGTAATTACAAGAGAACAGAAGCTGTAAATGCGAATAAGAGTTACAAGTATCGTGAGTTTATTTCTAAGCTGTTTCCGACTGCACGTAGTCTAGACGTTATCTACAAGCCTTTGTTGCCGTATGTGGATGTAAGATACTGGAATGACCCAAACTTACTCGTTGAACGATTACAACTTTTAAGAGCATCGCAAGAGGCTGGTCACACTGGTCACGGATCAGAAATTCTAGAAATAGAAAGAGAACTACGTTACGCCGGTATTATTTTATAATGGCTCGTCAAGAGAAGATCTCACCTGTAAAGGTAAACATCGCACATGAGTTACATAAACCAGCACGTCGCACCTACTGTCGCAGACGCGTTATTACACGAGGAAAAGATGATCTCTGGCAGGCAGACTTAGTAGAAATGATTCCATATGCTTCTAGTAATAAGGGCTATAAGTATCTACTTACTGTTATCGATGTGTACTCAAAGTTTGCTTTTGCACAACCCGTGCGTTCTAAAACAGCAGCTCAAGTTAAAGAAGCATTTAAACATATTGTTGAAGAATCGAAACGCTGCCCAAGGCTTCTTCAAACTGATCAAGGTAAAGAGTTTTACAACAAGGATTTTTCTTCTTACCTCAAGTTACTTGGCATTCAACACTACTCTACGTTCAGTAATCTCAAGGCAAGTGTTGTAGAACGCTTTAATCGTACACTCAAAACAATGATGTGGCGAGAATTTACAGCGCAAGGTTCATATCGTTGGATTGATCTGCTACCTAGACTTTTATCTACCTACAACGATACACCTCATCGCACTATCGGAACAAAGCCACGTCTTGTTACAAAGAATACACCTCGTCTAGATGCTATTCATCTTGTAATCAAAACAGCTGATCCACGTCGCTATCGCTTTAAAGAAGGTGATTTCGTTCGCATCAGCAAACACAAGTCTATCTTTGCAAAAGGATACACACCTAACTGGAGCACTGAAATTTTTCAAATCAGAAGTGTTAAGCTTACTAATCCAGTTACGTATTTACTTCGCGATCTCAGAGGACAGCCTATTGAAGGAGGATTCTACATCGAAGAACTGCAGAAAACAAAATATCCTGATCACTATTTAGTTGAACGTGTTATTCGACGTCGTGGTAATAAACTGTATGTTAAATGGCTTGGTTTTAATAACAGCTTTAATTCATGGATTAATAAAGAGGATGTACTTTAAATCTTATGTGTGTTTTCTTTTAATCCTCTACGTTTCCTTTCTTCTAAGTCACTAGGACATGCTGTAGGATTAAACAACACCTGTAATATGTTTTGACAATTCATATTTATTTTAGACTATATACATACATTTTTATCCTTTGTTCATGTTACGGTCTTTGTCACTCAGTTTTTCGTTTTATTGCACCAACAACGACAAGTGCTGCTATATTCTTCTGAGCAGCTAAAGCACTAGGTAATAACACATACACACACACACAGCATAACTTTACGAAGCAGATTTTAACAGCTACACTCTATGCAGGCAGCATGTAACTACGTATCAGGCGAACGTGTTCTAGGGCCGCAGGGGAGATGAAGCACGAAGAAAAGAAGATCAATCACTCTATTGATGAGTCCACGCCCAACATGCTTCCTCATCTTTCTCCCAGCACGTTTCTTCACCTTTTCCTTGTTTACTCTCTCCACAGCCATGATAAGTGTTTATAAGAGAAGACAACTCGTTAGTTTTAGGTCCGTGATATAGTTTAATTAGTTGACATGTACGGCACTGTCTCACAGAAGGTCTTCTAGCTAAACTCACGTGTTCATGATGTAAACTACACGTTTGAAGCTCTGACAAAACAGGATCTTGAGTCCACTCACGAGGCACCTTATCCCAAATCTTCTTTACAGCATTCGCAGCTACATTGACCAAAAATGCCTTTGGTAATGCATTTAACTCTTCTTCAGTAAAAGTGTTTAGTTTCTTTTTGCATGCATAAAACTTTACGATCGCCTTTTTAACTGCGTTACACTTAGTATCTGTTAGAAATGACATGATGTCTTTACTCTACAAATGTTTCTTTTACACTAAGGTTATTTCGACACTGCACTTTACATATGTTGTTCACTTCCCGACATGCACTGCGACACAACCAATCAAAGAGCATGCATACATGTTGTAAAGACTGTTTAGTTGTTTCTCTACTATGCTCTTTCGGAAGAGTTTTAAATGATGGGCACCCCAATTCATGCATGTCGATAACTTCACATGATGATGGTAGAAAATCACGCAACCATTCTTTCTTTTCACAACCCTTTAAAAGAACAAGATCTGCTCTTGACAAATGTGCATTCATCATTAAAGGTAGAAAACGATAAGGTATTCCTTTTTCTTCCCACTTCAAACCTAAATTGTTTTCAATCCACTGAGTCTGCTTTTTATCTTCATCTGTTTGCAAACAGTAAGGGAACGGTGGACTAAATACTAAACTAACAAGTTTTGGTGCCCACAACACACAGCAATCTAACACAGCCACCTCTTTAAACACAAACTTGTTTCCGTTTACTTTAAAGCCTTGCACATCAACTATTAATGTTTTCGTCATGTTTGCACTCCACACTCTATCACTGTTTCCCGAAGACTAAAGCTTTTAGTCAACGAACGGGTTTAAACATGCATGATAACGTCATCACTGCAGCACGTGCTTACTCTAGCTTACCCGATGCGTGATTAAACTTGTTCGAATTAACCGCCACCACATAGAGTGCAGCAGCGAGGTAAGCGATGTAAGATGGCGGTAGCTAAAGATGTCAGCACGGTGCTCTGTTGATTAAAGATGGCTGCTTGTCAAAAAGATTTTTTCAAGTTATCCGCCACCACATAGAGTGCAGCACTGAGGTTTGCGATGCAATATGGCGGGTGACAGCTTGTCAAAGGTAAGTAGCTAAAGAGGGCAGCACTAAGGTTAGCAATGCAAGATGGTGGATGACAGCTGTGACGTAAAATATTACCCGCAAGATAGCACCACGATGCCCTTTTCATTAAAGATGGCAGCTAGAATTTTTCAAATTAACCGCCTCAAAGGTAAGTAGCTTAAGAGGGCAGCACTGTTCTCTCTGGATTAAAGATGGCAGCTTGTCGAAAAGAATTTTTCAAATTAACCGCCTCAAAGGTAAGTAGCTAAAGAGGGCAGCACTGTTCTCTCTGGATTAAAGATGGCTGCTTGTCGAAAAGAATTTTTTCAAATTATCCGCCACCACAAAGAGGGCAGCACGGTGCTCTCTTGATTAAAGATGGTAGATGACAGCTGAAGAGCGAGTAGAATTTGTTTCCAAATAAGAGCACGTAGAATTTGCCGCCACCACATAGAGTGCAGCACTGTTCTCTCTAGATTAAAGATGGTGGATGACAGAAAAGCGCATAGGTTTGTAAAGCACGTAGAATTTGCCGCCACCGCATAGAGTGCAGCACTGTTCTCTCTAGATTAAAGATGGTGGATAACAGAAAAGCGCATAGGTTTGTAAAGCACGTGGAATTTGTCGCCACCACATAGAGTGCAGCACTGTTCTCTCTAGATTAAAGATGGCGGATGACAGCTGTCAGAAAAGCACATAGGTTTGTAAAGCACATGGAATTTACCGCCACCACATAGAGTGCAGCACTGTTCTCTCTGGATTAAAGATGGCGGATGACAGCTGTCAAAAAAGCACGTGAGTATGTTTTCAAACAAGAGCACGTGGAATTTTTCAATTTGCCGCCACCACATAGAGGGCAGCACTGTTCTCTCTGGATTAAAGATGGCGGATGACAGCTGTCAAAAAAGCACGTGAGTATGTTTTCAAACAAGAGCACGTGGAATTTTTCAATTTGTCGCCACCACATAGAGGGCAGCACTGTTCTCTCTGGATTAAAGATGGCGGATGACAGCTAACGAAATTGCCCGCATGATAGCAGCACAGTGCTCTATTGATTAAAGATGGCGGATGACAGCTGTCAAAAAAAAAGCACGTAGCTTTGTTCCCCAACAAGAGCACATAGAATTTTTCAAATTGCCGCCACCACATTTCAAAGGTATCTAGCTAAAGAGTACTGCACTGTGCTCTGTTGATTAAAGATGGTGGATGGTAGCTGTCAAAAAAGCACGTGAGTTTGTTTCCAAACAAGAGCACGTGGAATTTTTCAATTTGCCTCCACCACATAGAGGGCAGCACGGTGCTCTCTTGATTAAAGATGGCTGCTGTCACGTGGAATTGTCTGCTACCACAGGTATCTAGCTAAAGAGGGCAGCACTGAGGTTTGCGATGCAATATGGCTGCTGTCAAAAAGCATTTTTCAAATTATCCGCCACCACATTTCAAAGGTAAGTAGCTAAAGAGGGCAGCACTGTGCTCTATGGATTAAAGATGGCGGATGACGGCTGTCAAAAAACACGTGGCTTTGTTTACCTCGCGCTAGTTAGGTTAAGTTGGTAGCACTAAGGTTTAGACCCGTCAAGATGGCAGCACTGCCGATGACAGGTGACGAAAGAGGGCAGCACGGTGCTCAAAGATGGCGGATGGCAGCTGTCAAAAAGCATGTGGCTGTCAAAAAGCACGTGGCTTTGTTTACCTCTCGCTAGTTAGGTTAAGTTGGTACCACCGAGGTTTATTCCCGTCAAGATGGCAGTACTGAGGTTAGCGATGCGTTGTTGTCTGTCAAAAAGCACGTGGCGTTGTTTACAAATCTGTCAAAAAGCACGTGGCTGTCAAAAAACACGTGGCTTTGTTTACCTCATGCTAGTTAGGTTAAGTTGGCACTACTGAGGTTTAGGCCCGTCATGATGGCAGTACTGAGGTTTGCGATGCGTTGTTGTCTGTCAAAAAGCACGTGGCTTTGTTTACAAATCTGTCAAAAAGCACGTGGTTGTCAAAAAGCACGTGGCTTTGTTTATCTCGAGCTAGTTAGGTTAAGTTGGCACTACTGAGGTTTAGGCCCGTCAAGATGGCAGTACTGAGGTTAGCGATGCGTTGTTGTCGATGACAGCTGTCAAAAAGCACGTGGCTTTGTTTACAAATTCAAATTTCGCGCTAGTTAGGTTAAGTTGGCAGTACTGTCGCGCTAGTTAGGTTAAGTTGGCAGTACTGGAAGAGGCCACTGGCTGAGGTGGAGGTGGCCACTGGGAGCCGGAGGTGGCGGTGGCGCCAGAACCATCCAATTATACTACTTCCACACACATTTATTAAAAAGGTAAACACTCAAATATAGAAATTAAACAATAATATAATTCCTGTGTACGTTATTGCGCCCTAGGTAACACCATTCCTTCACATCATTCACTTAAATATTCAGAACAACATATTTACACTTCGCAATATTTGGTAACGTCAGGTATATCTTACTGTTTGTACTCTTTGCATATATTTTGGAAGAAACACCATTTATTAAACAAGAAATGGGCTAGGAGCTGTGTCTGTGGTAATTAACAATATTATTACTTTTTATTAAGGTCCTCAGTCCACCTCTGTGGTGTAGTGGTTAGTGTGATTAGCTGCCACCCCCGGAGGGTCGGGTTCGATTCCCGGCTCTGCCACGAAATTTGAAAAGTAGTACGAGGGCTGGAACGGGGTCCACTCAGCCTCGGGAGGTCAACTGAGTAGAGTTGGCTTCGATTCTCACCTCAGCCATCCTAGAAGTGGTTTTCCGTTGTTTCCCCACTTCCCCTACAGGCAAATGCTGGGTTGGTACATAGCTTAAGGCCACGGCCGCTTCCTTCCCTCTTCCTTGTCTACCCCTTCCAATTTTCCCATCACGCACCAAGGCCCCTGTTCAGCACAGCATGTGAGGCCGCCTTTGCGATGTACTGGTTATCCTCCCCATTTGTATTCCCCGACCCAATGTTTCACGCTCCAGGACACTGCCTTTGAGGCGGTAGTGGTGGGATACCTCGCTGAGTCCGAGGGAAAAACCAACCCTGGATGGTAAGCAGATTAAGAAAGAAAGATTAAGGTCCTCAAAAGGTTACAAAACGTATGGGTTAGATATATCACATCGTCTTTAAATATTCACTTTAAGCCTTATTATACGCAGTCAGCTGACGATGTGACACAGACACAAACCGCTTACATTATAGCAGACTGGAAGAAACTAGAAAACGCCTCTCTAGCTTATACTAACCCAAAACAATTCTGGCGCGTGGCAGTTACCTTTCCTCACAATAAAATCGCTGATATCTGACCTTGACAACGTCCAGCCATTACTTTGAACGTAGCTTGTCTGTACTAATCACCAATGAATATTAATTCTCACACTTGTTTATACTCTCTGCTATTCAAATATTACTTTATAACCCAATATTAACACATGTTAAACAACAAGTCTTTCATTATGACATTTCGAATGTGTTTTATCAAAGAATAGTATTGTAGTTTTTCTTAACTCCTTTACTATATTTTAAAAACATACTAACCTGAACTTGAATTGAAAATTTGAAAATTAATATTCATTAAATAAAATACACAATCGTCGGACCTTGTACTCACACTTAGTTCTTACCTGCTTACTTACACATACGTTATTGAAGGGCGCCAGCTACAACTCAGTGCAGCAATAAGAGAATGAGGTTCTTGAATATCTCTAGGGTGTGGGGTAATAAGCTTACTTGTGACAACATACCATATAAGTTCTGGGAAAAGGAGGTTGGCGTTCGGTTTTCCCATTAAATTTGAGGTCATACGATTCTACTCCAAAAATGAAACAATAAATTAATTTGATCGAACAAAATATATTCTTTAAATTGTATAGAAAAAATAGTAAGTCGTACTGTGATAAAACAGATGAGAATATGAAATTATGACCTTGCAACTGAAAGAAATTAGGCATGAGTTTGAATTCTTCTAGACCGGACATTTAACAATTATACACGAAATTTATCTCTCACTGGTTCACTTGTCTGTACCTTCAACACTTTTAAAAGTAATTACGACGTATTCTTTTGATATGGTTTTTACTGTAGATGTATCAAGCCTAATTTGGTGATGTATCCTTTTTGTTTCACTGACAACTAGGTATCCATGTGACTGCTTCTTCTCCATCGAGACGACTTCTTTGTATGTCTGTTCTGCATGACTTCGTGGTAAGCCTTCCCGTCCGTATCTTCAACTAAGTGACCGACTAACTGTGGCCTCACTCTCTCAATGATCAATGACTAATGACTCACCGAGTCTTCTCCTTCCCGTGGACTCCCGTTGACTTAATGACCGACTGAGGCCTCTCCATCTCGTTCACTCAATGACTGTTCACTTATCCATTTGACTTCTTCACTGTACACCTTCCGTTTAACTAATGACTGGCGCTATAAGATACAGCCACCTTTTATAGACGTTGGTTGACACACCTACGCAATCTCCAGGAATAACTGTGATCTACTCCCACCTCGCGACAAATGTTTCACACTATGGCGAAATCGCCCGCGGCACCCAGTAGGTAACTCCAAGAACGTGAGCTCAACACTAAATACGCACGATGACGTAGCGATAACTCGGCAGTAACGCCAGCAGTATTGCACAATGTAGCAATGTCATATCCTCATCTGATATACAGCAACTCTTACTGTAAATGTTTTTAGTGTTAATCTACACACACGTATATATGCATATATTTAACTACAATCACGCAACAAGCATTGCAGAATGGAATTGAGCAATAAAATAGAATAATAAAATAATAATAGTAATCTCAAGATAAAATAATAATACTATGGACATAATAATAATAATAACAATAATAATAATAATAATAATAATAATAATAATAATAATAATAATAATAATAATAATAATAATAATAATAATAATAACACAATATCACAATATCACGGAAAATATTTCTTTTGGTCATAATATTCATAAAAATCTTGCTTTCTTATGATACAACTTACTGATAGTATAACGAACTTAATATCAGTCCTATGATTAATATACACTCGTGGGCGTCTCCGAAGACCGTAAAAGTAGTTAGTGGGACGTAAAGCAAATAACATTATTATTATTATACACTCGTGTGATGTTATAATCATGTTATCTCTATAGTACTGCGTTATTTAAACTTAAACAAGACGTGTAAATTATCATACACACTGTTATTCAACAAAAATGATGCTGAATCAACATATTAGAATGTTCCTAAAAGTTTCAAAATTAATTAGTTATCCATAAAACGACTTATGACTGTTTTATATAGAATAAATTAGTATATACACTAATTGAGAGTCAAACGTGGGCGTGTAAAATGTGTTTCTTCCTCTTCTTCATCTGTTTACCCTCCAGGGTCGGTTTTTCTCTCGGACTCAGGGAGGAATCCCACCTCTACCGCCTCAAGGGCACTGTCCTAGAGCTTCAGACTCTGGGTCAGAGGATACAACTGGGGAGAATGACCAGTACCTCGGCTACGCTGAACAGGGGCCTTGTGGAGGGATGGGAAGATTGAAAGGGACAGGCAAGGAAGAGGGAAGGAAGCAGCCTTGGCTACGTACCATCCCGACAGTTGCCTAGGAGAGAAGTGGGAAACCACGGAAAACCACTTCGAGGATGGCTGAGATGAGAATTGAACCCAACTCCACTCAGTTGACCCCCGAGACTGAGTGGACCTCGTTCCAGCCCTCGTACCACTTTTCAAATTTCGTGGCAGAGCCGGGAATCGAACCCGAGTCTCCGGGGATGGCAGCTAATCACGCTAACCACCATACCACAGAGGCGGACGTAAAATGTATTTTTGATTGTAAATTTTCACACGAACATCTTTAATCAAAACTGAGAAATTATTAAGAGTCAAGAATGAATGAATAAACGATGAACATATTTTCTAACCGTACCGGGCGCGCAGTTGTGAGCTTTCAATCGTGTGACAGTGTGTTCGAACCCCACTGTCGGCAGTCCTGAAGATGTTTTTCCGCGATTTCCTATTTTAACGCCAGGCCACGGCCGCTACATTCCCACTCCTAACACTTTCCTGTCGCATCGTCGACAGTATATCTATCTCTGTCAGTGCGACATATAGGCCCACCCCAGTGCTGTCCTAACCCTCTTTCTTTTCCGTGCCGCCGGTGTGTCAGAATGTGAAAGCTCCATACCTAAAAAAGGACGTGAAATTGCTTGTAAATATTATATACGGAAGATAGTAAATATGTCAATAACTATTCCAATAACTCCAATAACCTCTATTGGCTTTCCTAAGAGCAATGTAGAAAGCAGATATCAGAAGGGTGGTACTCCTTAAACAACAGTCTACGATCTGCGGACAGCAACACTCTAGGCTTCATTCACCGTAACCGCGCTAAGCGATTCCCGCGTAAAAATATAGGTCAGACAACAATCGGGACTCAGGGTGACCCGATGCGATATGAACGGAAGATGAAAAAAACTTCCTTCGGGTCACCGGTGGGCCGATCAAAACTAGCAGTATGACTCGATCCTTTGCTTCAATTGGAACACTATGTTGCCATTAGTTAACGGAAATTCGTAACTAGGACGTAGTTACTTACTTCGCAATTCTGGGAAGTTCGCACCGACGGATAAGAGTAACATGTTTCGGGGCACATGGTGACCCGAACCGCACGGAACGTGTTAAAGCCAATTGTAAATAAATAATATTCTAAACGTGATTCTCTTTAATTCGGAATGTTTTAAAATACAGCGTGTTCAGCCGCCCCTTTCAATTTACTTTTATGCAATCCACAATATTCCTTCCGTCCTGAAAATATTTGGCCTGCCGGTATGCTCAGACAGTACAACCGGATATCTCGGTATTTACCGCCTCACCATTATAGGACGCCGTAATGTTATACTCGTATTAAACACTGGAAGACTTGCGTGTGCCTTCTAGAACATATGAACCTGACACGCCGACGAATCACTCAATTGATATTGTGACCGCAGTAACCCTAATACTTGCTATAAGCTGCCCAGTGTGCCGTACGGAACGCAGTGTATTTGGTTAAAGCGTGGCGGAGCGGGCGTGCTGCCTGGTGGGAGGTTCGAGTCCAGGGCGAAGATTACAAATGTGTGTAAATACTTGTTTAATACGTACCGCACGCAATGTAAGTGCAATACCCGCTTTCATGCAAATTGTGTGTGAATGAATGTGTTTGTGGGCCTAGGAAGGGGCGATTAGTTAGCAGGCCGGACACATACATACCGGAAATAATAGGAACCCAAATGCCCTGACAATGTTTTATCGCAGCAAATGCTCGATGTGATGACCGTTTTGGTTTATGCACATTCGGGCCGGTGTCCACTAAATCGTCTTACGCGCTGAAGCATTCAAGGTGTAATTGCTCGGCAGTCGTCCGTGATGAGTTGCCGGAGCTGGTCGGGGTTTTCCGGCGCTTGAGTGCAAACGGCGTTCTTCAAATGTCCCCACAAGGAGAAGTCTAACGGCGTTAAATCGGGTGATTTGGCGGGCCAAGGAACAGAGCCTCCTCGTCCTATCCATTCCCTGGCAGTTCAACGTTCAGATGGTTACGAACGGGCAAAGACGAATGTGGTAGACCTCCATCCAGATGCTACCACATCGTCAAATCATCGTGCAAGGGCACATCCTCCAGCAGCAGTGGGAGTTCCTGACGCAAAAAGTGCAGGCAACGTGAGCCCGTCCAATGGCCCTCAAATAAATAAGGTCCAGCCAGGCGATCTCCCACGATTTCACACCAAACATTCACTCCCCATCGTACTTGATGGGCCGCCTGTCGCACCCAGTGAGGATTGTCCGGATTGCAATAATGCATGTTCTGGCGATTGACGTTCCCATTATTGTGGAAGCGCGATTCGTCCGAGAAGGAGATAAGCTACACGAGTGCTGCATCATTGACCAGCCTGCCTAATAGCCACCGACAGAACTCCAATCGAGGTTCGAAATCCCGCCCATGGAGCTCTTGGTGTAGCTCAAGACGTTATGGGTGAAATTTATGTTCATGCAATATTCACCAGACGGACGGCTGGCTGGTGTTCACCTGTCGTGCAATCGCCCTTGTATTGATGTGTGGATTATTATGAGCTGCCTCCAGAAAGGTCTCCGCTGTTTTACCTGATGTAACGTGCCTATCGCGGACTGGTGGCTGGTTGGAAATCACGCCTGTTGTCTTTAGGCGTCTTTCAACACGGCGGAATGTCGTACAGCCGGGTGTCCCCTGTCGTGATACCGTTCCTGGTACAGACGTAGTGCCTTGCATGCGTTTTGTCTTGCTTCTCCATACATGAGGAGCATGTCAACGTATTTCTCTTCGGAAAGCATGCCGAATGACAGCAGATATTTCAGTACATGCCCTAACCAGCGGAGTATGCGCATGGCACAAGATGAATTACAGCATCATTCTACTGTTTGAACATGGCAAAAGTGGGCCTGTGTTTACGTATTCAAACATCATACCGATGCAAAATTATCTGAACGATGCAGGATTCAAACCGCCACTCTCACGTTCCGTCGACTGCTAGGCGAACGCCTAACCACGTCCGCTTCGCTACACTGCTGGAAACATTCTATTAGTACGACAAGAGCAGAGTACATACGCCATCTGCTTCGGTGTTTAAGGCATTAACTACTGCACTGTTACCTAATTTTATGTATTGTTCCCCTCTTCGTTACACTCGGTACGAGGCACGACACATTAACATACTTACACGGTAAAAGGACGTTGCTACATAATTTCAAGGCGTCATGTTTTGCGAACGGATGATGTAACATTTTTGTAGGGTTCAGAATTGTGTGCAAAATGTGTTCAATGAACATTAGTACCGTACAGTACGCCTGTAGGGGAATAGCACCCCTATAACCATATTCACGTTTGTTGGGCTGCAGCAAACGATGTTGGAAGGGGCTGCTGAATTACACTGTACATTTTCAAAGTTTTCCTCCGATTATCGTAGTTCACAAACATATATCATGGTAAAAATTCTACCCAGACAATGTATTTTATATTTGTGCTGGAATTGTAATAAATATCTATTATGATTTTACTGAGGTAATAAAATAAAATAAGGTAAGGTGAACCTACATAATGGATGATTCATTCACGCCATGTTGCTATGGCCGTTTCAAAGTATACATCATATGGGATGATTTTCGGATTCCTTACCGACATGGTGTTTCCCTTCAGATTCTCCTCCATGATTGTTTTACAGTTCCATGATGGTGGCAAGGTGTGGTATTGGCTGATTCTTGATCCAGAATATGAAATGCATGACGATCATGGGTGTAGAATATTCAGATGAAACCTCCGTCGTTAAATATGTGCATGAATCCCTCCAAAATAACGTTTTTCTTGAAAATAAACGTATTATTGGCACTCCACAGATGAACATAATCAATTCTTAATCGGCTGAATGATTCGCATGACTCGCATGATTACTCATATAAAAAGATTATTCCTCACACCAGGTGCTGGGGTATGAAAGTTTGTGGATCTTCACACATTTTGAACAAAACTCCACAGTCCTAACATGATAGCAGAATAATACTAAAATATATTTAGTGTAGAAACCGTTCCTTTACTGGCGATTATTTTACACTAGTCTCAACGTCACTCAGATTTTTCAATGCTTAGATTTCGTACTAATAAAAATGTCAGTGTGCTCACATTCATTATCACACTTACCTTGGTGGTAACTGATGAGTTCACTGCAGCAACGAAAACAGCATTACTGAAGTTAGTGGTATCAATATGATTAGCGATATTAATTAGAACGAGAATCCGGTCTGCCTTATAATTACACATTCCCACGTATCCAAACACATTATACGGGAAGAAATGTCGCCTAATAATAGTTAAGGGATCATTCAAAGAATGTAATCTGAATATAATAAACTCTCAAAACACGTGTTCAGGAAACGTCATCATGGAACCTTAATATCAGGGCCAATTTCAGGTGCAATATATAGCCATATATATTGTGTATATACACTGAGTGGCCGAAAGTCACGGTAAGGGTTTTTCCATTAGAAAATGTACCGTGTATGACCCGTGAGCGTAGCGGCCAGCTGCGGCGTAGCTGAGCAGTCTGTCACAGACACCAGTGTCGTGAAGAGAGGAAACACGTCGCGAGTTAACCAACTTTGAACGTGCGATGATCATTGGCGTGCGGTGCATGGGCTGTAGCATTGCGGAGATTACATGCGAATATGGGTTTCCGAGGTCAACAGTGTCGAGGGTGGATCTTCAGTATCACAGAGAGAATGTTACCACCCGCGTAAAACGCTGCACGGCAAGACGTTAGGTGTTTAACGAACGGGCATCACGTCACTTCCGCAGAATCACACTGGGCGCTGGACGGGCTACTGTAAGACCACCACCCAGTTGAATGTTAGGAGTCAGAAACCCATTTCTACCAGGAGGCATCTGCACCGCATAGGCTTCACCAGCCGATACCAACTCGTTTCCCGTTGTTGACACCTCGACACGGAGCTGAATGACGTGCATGGGCCCGCGAACATCGGCAATGGACCATGGAACAGAGGCGGCGTGCGGTATGCTCCGATGAATCCAGATTCCAGTTGTATCGAGCTGATGGGCGCGTGAAAGTGTGGCGTATGCCCCATGAAGTTATGGATCCTGCGTGTCAACAAGGTTGTGTCCAGGTGGAAGGTGGCTCAGTTCTGCTGTGGGAGGCGTTCTCATTGCCGTAATTAGGCCCCATAATCCAGCTTCAGGGAGCGCTGACAGTGCACGTTATGTGGACATTCTTTCAGACCATCTGTATCCCTTTCTGGCCCTAGAGTACCCTGATGGAGATTCCGTGTTTCAACAGGACAATGCGCCATGTCAGCACTCTATGGTGGGACGCAGGTGGTTGGTGGAGCACTTCAGTGAAGTTATGACCATGGATTGGCCCTCCACATCCCCAAATCTTAATCCAATCGATAATTCATGGGATGCTGTCGATGCTGGTGTACGCTCCACAAACCCCGCACGAACTACACAGGACCAATTGTGGGTAGCAGTGCAAGATGCGTGGATCCAGATCCCTGCAGAACGATTCAAGAACCTTGTAGAGTCGATGCCTCGCCGTATCGCTGCCATTTTGAGTGCACGCGGAGGAGCAGCTCGTTATTAACATCCCATTCAGTTTATTCCCATGACGTTTGGCAATTCAGTGTATATTTCTATACTATAGGTAGGAAAATACTTCGCATATAGATACTAGACTCTTCATTCAAGTAAAACAAATTTAACTCTCATTGTTGACAACATGCTAATTGTTAATCGAACCGACTGCCAAAAATGTATGTTTTACAGGTATTTTACCCTTCGTGAGCTTTCCGTTCACACCAATCTAATTTTTCGACCACATATCAATTGTCTTTATGGAACACGATTTTTATCCCTAGGAACTATGCTTAGCTGTAGGTACGGGCAAGGCTCAAATATTACAGCACCCAAACATCTCTACTGCTCTTCCATTTGTTAATTCAGAAACTGAGTGTCTCTTTCACAAGAATTGTGAAGTGATGTGTTGATTTTGGAAGTCACTAAAATTTTGAAATGAGAGGAACATTTCCAAAACTCATCTAAATTTTTAATTCCCAATTATGCAGCTTCAGTTAACGTCATCAGTAAAAAATGAAATTGTGCATGGCTTTTAGTGCCGGGAGAACGTCGTCAATACAGAGCACGAACCAAGCCTATAACCTAGAACACATCTAGAGGCCAACTTTTTCTTATACTAATATCACACTAGTGAGCTTTATCGAATACCGATCCTGCTCAATCAACTGATCCAAGAGAACGACGTATCCAAAGAAACAAACAATTGAAAGGTAAATGTCACGGCTACAATAATTGAAGACACCTATGTTCAATGATTTAATGAGCTAAAGCTTAAATTTAGTATCAGTAATAAAAACTGATTCCCAGTACCCTGGCCTAGGGATGACAAACCTGCCATTTTATCGGAGGCACGGGTTTTCATTCTCTGAGAGGTAAGGGATTTTTGTATGGATCTGAGGGCTTGTTCGAGGTCCACTAAGATACATGAGAAAATTTGAGGGGCTACCTGGTGGTGCAATAGTGGCCCAGTCTAGAAGGGTCCCATCAAGACCATTGAATTTTGATAAAATTATTTATTAGGTTATCATCTACAGTGTATAAAACTTAATTATAGTAACGTACAAGATATCCTTAGTTCGAAGCTAGCCATGTTCGGGACAAAATGAATTTAGTAGTATATAATATTCACTTCTAAATGTTCAGTCTTAGTCGTCACCTACCACATTTTTATTTCATTTTAACTGCTTAATTAATTTATGATATTTATCCCTTAATTAGTGTATTATTGGCGGAAGCCTATTTGTGAAAAATCCTTGCTGGGGAGTATCAATATCTTTTGTATAAGTAAATAATGAACGCAATCATAATAACAGTTGCTAAAATACGGGCAACTTGATCAGAAACTCTCTTCAAGGGAGCGTTGTAACAATCATTCACGTTACAAAAGCATGAAAATGGGTGGAGAAATCTTCAGTTCTTATAAGAGAGTAACTATGATAGCATGGGATATAAAGTCACCTCAACAAATAAGAATAAGTTTCAAGAGACAGAGAAATATCGTATGACTGGTGAGAGGTGGATGAAATTATGTACGTGACCCTGCTCCATATAAATGGGTGTGCAGGAGGAAGATCACTTCTCTATGTGAGTGAGATATACATTTGTTAAGTAACAAAGAGAATATGAATTGAAATAGTTTAATTGTTTCAGAAATAATTTGAAAGAGTAGGCATCACGATTCGTTTGGAATACCAGAAATGAACAACAAGCGAGTCCACTCTTAACTATCAGAGCGAGAAATTAAATGCTTAAGAAACTAATATTCTCTGCTAGGGATTTATCTGTAATTTTTACTGTTGTCTTTCGAAATTCATTACAAAATTTTATTTTTTATTGGTCACGAAATGGACGTTAGGATACTCTTTCCGGTTATTTCCCCCAAATAGTGTCATTGTGTCCATAAATATATTTCTGATGTATTCCTTATAGTATTGTGATATAGCGCCATATTTAGCTTACTATCTTCTTTCGAACGTCCGTACTACTGAATACAGAAACAAATAAGGATGGACAATGTGAGAGACAGTGTTGTTGATCATTTTAATTTGTTACCTTTTACATTTTAAGATAACTTTTAACGCTTGTTCTAACATTTGCACGGTAACATGAATATTGAGCAGTTGCTACTGCACATACCGCACTGCATGACAGGTGCCATACTTAACCACAACATTTATAAATACAGTAGTATTGTTGTATGTTCTTAATACATTGTTGTATGACATTATTCTCTACCTGACCATTGAGAAAAGCAGTCAGAACAATATAACATATAGTTCCTGATTTCTTCACATTGCCAATATTTTCTTCTTGTTTCAGTGTAATGCGGCTGTGGGAGTGAAGGCCTTCTTCGACATGATGCATGGTGGGCCCCACAAGGTGATGCTTTTCGGTGCTGCCTGCACACAAGTCACAGATCCCATAGCCAAGGCGTCCAAACGGTGGCATCTCACACAGGTGAGCTTTAGTCTCAATTACTATAAGATGATATAGAAAGCAATGCCTGTCTTGTCACAAGAAAAGACCAATGTAGATCGATTAAGCACTTCATACGTGTTCTCTTTGTTAGTGTTACTCGGGGTAATGATTTCTTACAGACGTTTAGAATTTTAATGTGTTAAAATTTATATTTGCCATCTTAGTTTCAATGCACTGTGCTTTTTGTTGATTTTTGATGGGTGGTTCAGTCTCTAATTTATTAATATACTTCCTATGTGATATAACCTTATATACATGTATGTGTCATACTATTGAAACTGCAGAAATTTCCTACTAAAACACATAATCAAAATTGTATAACCTGGATAAATAAAGTACATTAAATTAAATAAATATTTATAACACTCAATGGAGCAACGGAGAGTCAACTCCGTGATATCAAAACCAGATAAAATACAGATCGCACTTTCACGAATATACTTGATTGGATTATTAAGTTCATGGCTTCAATAACCAAAAATGTTTAGTTATATACTTGAGTGTTTCTTCTCCTTTCAAATTATTAACTGACTAAATAAAATTGAAATGATTTTAAAGTTCAAATGTTTTACTGTTGATGTTGATTTTGACCAACCCTTCGTTAAACGTCAGCTGTTGAGTACGACTAATAAACACCTTACACAATAACATAAAAAACACATTATCTATTTACACATGATTAACGATTTTGCGAATGCGAAATATTCCCTGGGAAGACCCCCAATTTACATATTCAAGTAGTACTTTTCTCTGGGATTAGTCTTAGAGTGGTCGCCTAATTTAAGTATAGCGCAATTAAATTATACACAAAATCTAAGATGAAGAAAAGCTAAAAACACATCCCATATGATTACGACATATAATCCACGAATAATTTAAAATAAACTGAATCACGGTTGATACATATCACCACGTTTGATGACCAACAGTACAAATATCAAGAGGATGAGAACCTCTTCACATCAACAACACTATAATGGAATCTCACGAAGTCTAATTTCAACAAAGCAATAGTTACATGGAAATAATACATAGACACTTATAGCACCTGGAAAAGCAAAACAGTATACACAAACATTGGCTGTTTCCTTGTATTAACACGTTGCTGTGTGACTGGTAGTACCCCTCTGCCCTGGGATTCGAATTAGTGGCCTCGATTTCACCATCAGTAGAGAATACTGATAAAACCCTAGCTATCGCTTCAATAGGGGTAATAGTTAGTTATTCAGACATTAATTTAATCATATCTTGTTACAAACACAGAAACCAAATAGAAATGCATTTCCTGCTAAGAGCTGGAATATGTGTGTAGGAACCCGGCCTCTTAACAACATTGAGATTTCCGTTCGCTTGACAATTTCTTCGCCACGTCCCCTAACTCACCAGGCCCTCGGCCATAAATCATTGCCTGGCCGCGCCTATGGCACAAGGGAGGTTCATTACTTCAAATCAAGATTCTGTACAAATAAATGCATTCTCAATGCATCTTCTGCGGTTAAATATTCAACACAATAACACTGATGCACCACTCACAATGCTCAAGTCAGCTCGTGCGTTTATTACACTCTTAAAATATCTCTCAGTATCATGCCGCTATATCATTTTGATTCACCTCAAATTCACAGAAGGCCGCGGTTCAGACACAGCCCGTTACATCGGAGAGTTAACCACGGTTTCCTCTTGCTCACAAGCTAAACATTTATCATTACCTCTAACAAAGATATGAGACTGTAAAATGGAATGAAATTAAGTTACTTTAAATAAAATACAGCGTCTAATCTCAAATAAAAAATACACACGGGCCTAGCTAGTTTTGGGTGGACGGACTTTCGAATCCAGGCACGTCGTCTTCTTTACACACAGGTTATACAGCCATTACTTAATCTAACATGCAATCTACACTACAAATTTACATTATGAATAGTGTACTTTTTCTATTCCCGCATTTAGGATACTGTCCACAGGCAGTGGTGAAGACTCTGTCGTCAGAGGAAAGCTACTACATTAAACTCACACCAATGTTAAAATATTTCCCCCTTCCTAAAGCACTCTGGACCACAAATTAAGCCAACACTTATCCATGCAGTTAAATAAATCGGACTATAGTGCTTGAAATTAGCCTTACTTGTTTCCTTCCCAGATAATCTCACATAATTAAAAATAAAAATCCTTCTGACAAGTCTGAGATAAAGTACTCTGACAGTTTACTACATGTGAAATTATACTAATCCTGTCCTTATATTCTCTCAAGAAAGGAATTTTGGCATACACAAAGTCGTAAAATTGTACTCAACACTGTGACGGGGCCTCCGTCGTTCGAGCCTCGTAAGGCTCGCAGGCTTAGCCTACTCCACGTTGCCGCGGTGGTAGACCATGAGTTCCAAACGTCCCTCGATGATTCTTGAGGTATCCATGGGTCTTGAGTTCACGAGCACTGGAACAATACTTATCACACCACGTTCACAAAGACTCCTTCTCTACACGTTACAGTTATATTTCCACTTGCAATTTATGATTGCATTCACCCTCAGTATGAAAGTTAAATATTTATTAATCAGATTCCGGCAAAGGCATTGCTACTTTCATCAGACCAAGTAACCACTGTTTCGACACTGCTACAGTTTAACCAATTTTAATAGATTGTGATATTGGATTTCTATGTTCAAACCCCTGTCTCTGATGTCTGATTTTCTGCACACAAAGATTGTCACTCCGTAGTTCTCCAATACAGTTTAAACTTTTGAGTTATATTTACGTTATTTTACATGCACTTCCCTGCTTCGATACCCGCGTGTCTATCCACACGATTTCACAGTTTATTCACGCGCACACCAAGGGCTCTCTCTCTCTATCACAAAACATTGTCTAGAGAATAGTCTTTCTCACCCGACGTTCGGCATGATACAGCGTCACGGTCTCGCGATGCGAATGTACGACACAATTTATTCAGATATCCGGCGCGTCGCGACCGACCCGTAATTTGTGCGGCACTATCGTTTAATCACAGTTTCCACTGATGGTGCACTAGAAATGTATTTATTCTGCACACTCCCGTTTACTTTCACGGTTTTCCACAAAAACAAAGCAATGTGCGACCACAGAACGGCCGTGTGGCTGCCTCAAAGACTCGGTGTCGACTACCCCTTCACCCTCACAAGGAGGGGCTTACATGGTTTCACACAGGGTGGGAGGTAAGCAGCGAGACGGTCCCCACTCCGATTTCTAGATCTCAAGATCCACGGCAATTAGCGATGCGACAAGTTGTGTGGCCCGTCAATCACTATAACTTGCTGTATTGCGGAAACCAAAATGACCAGTAGTTTAATAATAATTTGGCCATATAAATCAGGCCTCCGACGGGGAATCCCTATTGGCGGTCCGATTCACAGCTAGCGTGGGTACGCTCTAGCCGCTTACATAAATACTTGGTGGCGTAATTTCATAAATGATGTCATATTAGTCTGATTTATAATTTTGCCAAGGACCAAATATTCTCGATGTTACTTTGACGTGTGCTTTATGTTTAATTAAGGCGACATTTTCCCAAACATGCTTCCAAAATGACCTTCTCACGTTGGCCCTACTGTGAGTCGGCATTTTTTTAGGGGCGGAGTTAACTAGATATATTTTTCTTTCTTGTCTTCCCTCATTATGCGCTCTCGCTTTGGGGGTTTCATCAGCTAAGACACGCGTGAGTTTGGCGTCAGACAGTTGGGGATGTTGCGCAATATGATGCAACTTAGCTCCCGTCCGGACAAAGAAGCTCGAAGCATGTATACTTCCCACATATTAATTTCATAATAAATGTTCATAGTACCGATACGGTCGCAATTTAAAAATTATTACGTCCTTAAATATTCAGCACGAGAAATTTTATTGTAAAGCTGGGTGAAGGAAACAGTTTAGTTCCATGTAAAGAAATAATGTTGGTACCGTCTTCTCAGCCGTTGTAGACAACCTGTAAAACAATTGGGTATTGATTTATGAATACTTTATAACCATTACTGAAAATTAAAACATATTTTTGAAATCTTGAGGTGAGCATTTCAATTGAATGGCCCCTTATACTTCACGTCTAGATTCCATTACACATAAGGAAGAATTTTTGTAGAGAATACACAGTTCATCCAGTGAGGGAAGTAACAAGATAGATCCTCAGCAGACACATTTAATTAACAGGCTGTTTATCACGTGATATAACAACGAAACGACCTCGCTCGTTTGCGTGCTGGTTATCTTTGCACTAAAGGAAAAGTTTACATTACGCTATATATCAGTCACCGTGGTTACATCATTTACTCAGAATACTGTAGTATATAGTACTTACAGTACAACTGTCCACTACAAGTGAGAATTACTGTTCCACCTGTTACAAAACAGGTCCAAAATTCTATGAATGCGTTATTTTAAACTAATAAAGGTTTTTATAAAATTTAATGTATGTATGTTTAGTTCTCAGACCGAAGGCTGGTTGTATCCTCAACAGCTCCACCATTAACTGTCATAGATAGCCTAGGCATCACAGAAGAGGCGTACTAGGGAAGTTAGGAGTGAGCTAGTTTCCCGTTGCTTTCTTCATCGAGCTAGAATTTGCTACTTCATATCAGTCTGTCAAGCCCACTGAAATGTATGCACCAACTAACACTATGAGCAACATTTTCACACCATTCATAACAGGGACTGGCTGCATAAGGAATGGCATTACTAGCGTCACTCATACCTCAGCCACTTTCATATTGTCAAAGACAAGGTTGAGACTGAGATAGGTCAATGAAAGTAGCAAAATTGTTCTAGCCCATACCAGAAAACATAATGCATTGTAGATCTCACCAGCAAAAGCATTAAAATGAAATAACATATTTTTGTGCAGAGCGAGAATTCTGATAAAATTGTCTACATTTTTCCGATATCGAATGACCTTTGAAAGAATGATAACCAAAAAGATAAGTGAAAGTACATTTGTGACTGCTGATACAAGTGTAAGAAGTCCCACGGATCAACGGCGGATATAATAATAATAATAATAATAATAATAATAATAATAATAATAATAATAATAATAATAATAATAACAATAATAATAATTGAATGGAGGCGGAAAAAGAATAAGAGAAAGATAAAGAAGAGTAAGAAGAAGAATTCAGTGCTATACCACCTCAGCCACAAATCCAGGTTAAGTTGCTATGGCGGTAAGCCCAAGATAGTGAGTTCTTGCCCGGCTCAGGCCGGTGGTGTTTGCAGGTCCTCAAATTCGTCAGCCTCGTGTTGCCAGATTTACCGGCACATAAAAGTATTCCTAGAAAACAAAGTTATGCCACCTCGGTGCGTTCGAAGAGCTTAAAGGTAGTTAGTGGGACGTAAAATTATTATTATTATTATTATTATTATTATTATTATTATTATTATTATTATTATTGGCGTACCTCCAACTACTATCAATTTTAATAGGCTGCAAATTGCCACAATTTCGTCCTGAAAAGAGTACTTTAATTCTGTGTTCTCTACAAACGCCGAACCCAAAACCCACAGTGTACCACACTCCAGTGATCGTCAACTGAAATATATTTGTGTGTGGGGTGAGTTTCGGGTCAAATACATCAGAGAAGTACGTGTCGAGGTGTTCTGTGTTACGGTGACGGGTCGAAGGTTTCATGAACTGTTACGACTGCAGATTCATGCTGATCGTGAATTTTGGGTCCATGTACGTTTGTGAATTGACTTTTTATTTGATGAAAATTAACAAATCTCTGTATATAAATTAAGTGTGCGTTTAGACTCAGACAGTGTTTCCAAACAGTGAGAAGTTGGTGGGTAAAAATAGGATCCAAAAATTCCGAAAATTCACTGCCATATGTTACTAAACTTCTGTACCTATTTCACAAACAGTAGCAATGTTTATTCCCACACTGTTACTTTTATAAACAATTTATATATTTTCCATTTCAGTTATTTATCTGCTATAAAATCTAAAATAATACCGTTCATTGTGTTCATGACTTAGTTAATGCACATTTATGGATGTACTACGAATGAAAATGAAAATCCGCAGCCTGTTTCCTGTCATTCGACCGGGTCAGGAATGGAATGAATGAAACCCCATCTGGCAGCGAGGGTAGGAACTGTTCCGGCTGCCGAAGCCTGTCGCACTCCTCTGGGGCAATGATTAATGACTCACGGATGAAATGAAATGACACTGGAGAGTTTTGCTGGAATTAAAGATGACAGGAAAAACCAGAGTACCTGGAGAAAATGTTGTACCACCCCCGTTTTGTCCAGCACAAATTTCACATGGAATGGCAGGGATTTGAACCACGGAACTCAGCGGTGAGAGGCCGACGCGCAGCCGCCTGAACCACGATGGCTCCCGTATGTTCTGTATATAATGCATATACAAGGTGATTATTAATTTGAATGTGGTGTGTTTTAATGAAATAGTGCCAATAGTCATCATCATCATCATCATCATCATCATCATCATCATCATTATCATCATCATCATCTGTTTACCCTCCAGATTCGGTTTTTCCCTCGGACTTAGCGAGGGATCCCACCTCTACCGCCTCAAGGGCAGTGTCCTGGAGCTTCAGACTCTTGGTCGGAGGATACAACTGGGGAGTATGACCAGTACCTCGCCCAGGCTGCCTCACCTGCTATGCTGAACAGGGGCCTTGTGGAGGGATGGGAAGATTGGAAGGGATAGGCAAGGAAGAGGGAAGGAAGCGGCCGTGGCTTTAAGTTAGGTACCATCCCGGCATTCGCCTGGAGGAGAGGTGGGAAACCACGGAAAACCACTTCGAGGATGGCTGAGGTGGGAATTGAACCCACCTCTACTCAGTTGACCTCCCGAGGCTGAGTGGACCCCGTTCCAGCCCACGTACAACTTTTCAAATTTCGTGGCAGAGCCGGGAATCGAACCCGGGTCTCCGGGGGTGGCAGCTAATCACGCTAACCACTACACCACAGAGGCGGAGTGCCAATAGTATGTGATAAAATATCCACAGCCTGTTTCCAGGCATGTGACCGAGTCAGGAATGGAATGAATGAAGCCCCATCTAGTGGTAAAGATAGAAACTGTACCGACTGCCGAAGCCTGTCGCACGCTTCTGGAGCAATGATTAATGACCCAAAAGTGAAATGGATGATATCGGAAAGTCTCGCTGGAACGAAAGATAACAGGGAAACCGGAGTATCCCCAGAATAAACTCTCCCACCTCTACTTTGTCCAGCACAAATCTCACGTGGAGTGGCAGGGATTTGAACCACGGAACTCAGCGATGAGAGGCCACCGCGCTGCTGCCTGAACCACGGACAATTGTGACAATCATGCTTCCGTATTTCCATGGCTTATACGTAAAATATAAATATCCTAACTTAAAAATAATAATGTTGATGTTAACTTATTCAAATAATGTCTAGTGGTTTGCCCATTCAGAAACGGAAAAACTGCCACTGCATGAAAGCACTGATCCGTTACCAAACTCTCGATTGTCCGGGTCAAGCAAGTGGCCGAGAGAGATTGTTGTTGTTGCTTTGTTGTTGTTGTCCGTCCATAGCTTTTCCTACACGTTGCTGGAGTTAGCCGGCCCCGACGGTGTAGGGGTAGCGTGCCCTGCATATTACCCGGAGGCCCCGGGTTCGATTCCCGGCCAGGTCACAGATTTTACCTGCATCTGAGGGCTGGTTCGAGGTCCACTCAGCCTACGTTATTAAAATTGAGGAGCTATCTGACGGTGAGATGGCGGCCCCCGTCTAGAGAACCAAGGATAACGGCCGAGAAGATCCATCGTGCTGACCACACGACACCTCGCAATCTGCAGGCCTTCGAGCTGGGCAGCAGTCGTTTGGTAGGGCATGGCCCTTCGGGGCGTTTGCTCCGTGGAGTTTGTTTGGTTTTGGTGGAGTTACGGGTGCGAACTAAGTTTGACATGTGGAATTGGTCCTGTCTTACGCCCTTTCTGACACCAACCCTGCGTGGAGGGATGCCTTTACTATCGCATGTTTCTGTAGTGATCGATAATGTGGTGTGTTGTGTGTGTGTGGAGAGGGGTGTGTTGGGACAAAATTTTAATGCCATATAATCGCCTCTCGTCCGCCAGCAATAGTTTACACGTGACTGTAACTGCAGTTCATCCCGTCTGCATTCAAACTGATCACCAGACATTCAACTTAGCTTCAGCTGTTTCGTCATTTCTCCCTGTCGAGATTGTTCCTTAATGTTCGATTGTTTTGTGTTTGATTCAATGACGTGTTTCGTACATACTTTCATACCTCTCCTCCTTTTATCCGCTTTCTTGCTGTGCTATAAAATCAATGAATCTCAACTTGCGAATCAGTCCCTCCTATCCTGGAGGAGGGGAGACGGTGCTCTACCTAACTGGACTCAGCTATACGGTAGCATGATTTGCTGCTAGGACAGCAGCCTACTCCGTTATTACTACAAGGTAGGATAATAATAATAATAATAATAATAATAATAATAATAATAATAATAATAATAATAATAATAATAATAATGTTATAGTCCGCCTCCGTGGTGTAGTGGTTAGTGTGATTAGCTAACAACTCCGGAGGCCCGGGTTCGATTCCTGGCTCTGCCACGAAATTTGAAAAGTGCTACGAGGGCTGGAACGGGGTCCACTCAGCCTCGGGAGGTCAACTGAGTAGAGGTGGGTTCGATTCCCACCTCAGCCATCCTGGAAGTGGTTTTCCGTGGTTTCCCACTTCTCCTCCAGGAAAATGCCGGGATGGTACCTAACTTTAGGCCACGGCCGCACCCTTCCCTCTTCCTTGTTTATCCCTTCCAATCTTCCCATCCTCCCGCAAGGCCCCTGTTGAGCATAGCAGGTGAGGCCGCGTGGGCGAGGTAGGCCTACTGGGCATCCTCCTCAGTTGTATCACCCGACCCAATGTCTCACGCTTCAGGACACTGCCCTTGAGGCGGTAGAGATAGGACTCACTGAGTCCGAGGAAAAAACTAACGCTAGAGGGTAAACAGATTAAGGAGCAGAAGAAGAAGAAATATTTGTACAACATTAGACGAAGGAAATGTTTGATATTCAAACCGCTTTATTAATTTATTTTGAATAAATAAGCTATAATAATTCGTGAATGAATCGTGTGCAGATATGTAGAATGATTTTCTCTCCTAATTGCAAGCTATCCTAGAGCTATGAGAAGATATTGGTATACAACGGTACAGAATTATGCAAAATGAGTGTGACGAAGAAATGGATGGACTGGACAAAACGATGACATATGTAGAGGGTGGAGTATGATGGAAAACCTTACGTGATACCGACCCGATCAATGTTTGTAAACTGTGCAATATGTTCGTAATGATGACAGATTATTCATTTTCAACAAGTTGGCTGGTGGCTCGATCAAATCTAATTTATATTGATGCCTTCGCGACATTGTAGAGAGTAATTCTAGTTCCTGCTACACACTTCTAGACAATGTAGAGGCGACTGTAATGTGAAGCCCTCAATTGCCACGCCTGTCCGGAAACAGACTACTTCCGTACTAAAAGGAAAACCAGGTCGAATTAAGGAATGCTTGCGCAAGTTCTGGCTGCAGCATGAGAGATTTAGGGTACGCCGGGTTATTTTTGATCGAGTGTATCAGAACACGCCTTGCAGATGGAATGTACGCTTCGAATTGCTAGTCATTACAACGAGCATCTCTTGTATGTTATCTGAAGTGAAATATTGAAAACTTGATTCGACATAGTTTTCCTGGAAGCAAGGAGGTAATTTATCGTAATAGCTTGTTGTATTCAGATAATAATAGTTCAACAAATGGGGGGGGGGGGAGGAGGGGGTGTTAAATGTTCACTGTATTTAATGACGTGTAATGTTACTTATCCTTCATTAAACCACAACATTTCTTCATCTTCAGTTCTGTCGTTTATCTCAGAGAGTCATTGTATATTGCGAGGAGATATGTTTCATTTCTTAACTTCTGCTCAGTTCACCTCAACCTCTACCTGTTTCTGAGGAGCCAGATTTGCGAGCGGCTCATTATCGGCTGCGGCCAGAACAAAGAGCCGGAATATATTATGTGTCACTTCATTTCTCCTAAAGGTAGTTCTATATCTTTTATCCTCCGTTCCTTAGTGCAAGTTCTGTCACTTATTTGAACTCATCGTCTCACCCTACTTGTTCCCGGAAATCGATTAACCCTGCTAACACCTATCTGCATACACTCGCGGCAAGATACAAAGGATTGTTATCCACAGCTTTTCAACTGTAAATCGTCATTGAACTCATGCATATCTTGTTCCTCTTAATTGTCTAGATCAAAGGTATTTACAGTATGCTCCTAATGTAATACTTTCTTTTATTTATAAACTACTTCTTTGATCTCCTTATTATCTGACTTTTTCACTTTCGAATTACCATGTTATAGGTTGCACTACAAGCAAGAAATCGCTTGAACTGTCCTGCGCTACTTCCATACAAATAAATGGCTTATCTTTCTTTTCTTGCTATTTGCTTTACGTCGCACCGACACAGATAGGTCTTATGGCGACGTTGGAATAGGAAAAGCCTAGGAAGTGGACGGAAGCGGCCGTGGCCTGGTGTGAACATGGGAAACCACGGAAAACCATCTTCAGGGCTGCCGACAGTGGGGCTCGAACCCACTATCTCCCGATTACTGGATACTGGCCGCACTTAAGCGACTGCAGCTATCGAGCTCGGTAATGGCTTATCTTCACCTCCAAGAACGTTAATACTCTAAATCTTGAAACCGTGATAGAGAGGCTCACGAAAATGACACCCGCCTCTGGCTGACTCATTTGTGTCACTTACCAGGCAGTTCCGTATTACAGGGAAGTTGCTCATTTCAGAGTGTCAATGTTTGAATCTTGGTGCTGACCTTGGTCGTTCTGAATAGAAATCGCAGAGTATTCCCCATGTTCATTCGCACTCACAATTCGCACAAATGCTGTAGGAGTACTCCATACTAAAATCTTAGATATCTACCCAAGTAACTGCATATACACACAACGCCGAAGACACCGACAAAACACAGATTATCACATTTTTTCATTCGAAACTGATAATTAAAGACGTATTGAGCCTCAATAATGTGTAAACAACATCTAAGTCAACCTCGTGTTGAAATTATTGTATACTAGCAAGATACCCGTGCTTCGCTACGGTATTATACTGACATTTATAATTGAATGCTTATTGTTTTAGATATATAATCCGCCAAAATTCGCGATCTGACTGGTTTTCTAATAGATTACGGCAAGTTTCCGCCCATTTTTCAATCTTTCCTTCCAGCAATCGATTTCGTACTTCTCGGGCTAGGTCCAGGTATTCCACCCGGTCAGTTGGGTCGCTAAATCTTTGCCATATTTTCCTATAAGCATTTTTAATATGGATCAAATCCTTCAGGAGATCCGGCGTGGTGTCGTCTTGGGTGCCTTGGCGGTACTGAACTCGCGGCTGGACTGCATTCTTTGCCATTACGCGTCCAGGGCCCATTTCCAGCGCGGTCCGCACATTTGACGACGGTCCAGAACATTATTATTATTATTATTAATATTATTATTATTATTATTATTATTATTATTATTATTATTATTATTATTATTATTATTATTATTATTATTATTAGATGTTCCGGACCCCACAGCAAGATGCAAGACCGCTACTTGGCGGTAAATTACATCTGCTGCCATTGTCATTGTTGATAATGTGACCAGCACCATTGGCGAGCGTAGGCAAGTGTGCGGGATTTCTGGCGATACGAATGACATACTTCCGTGCATTATTAACCTTATTATAGAGGTCAACAATTTGACGGTCAATCGCATTCCTATCGTTTATTTCAAATGTGTTTAAATTTTTATTTATATGCCAGGAGAATTTACTGTAATCTAAGAACGTTCTCCCAAGGAAAAGATGGCTGATGAAAACGAACCCAGGAAAGATTAAAAATGAGCGGTTTATGATCAGAATAAGTACATCGAAAATCTACAGCCTGTTTCCAGTCATTCGAAAGGGTCAGTAATGGAATGAATAAAACCCCATCTAGCAGCGACAATAAGAACTGTGCCGGCTGCCGAAGCACCCCTCTGGGGCAATGATCGATGAATGACAAATGAAATTAAATATTGGACAGTGTTGCTGGAATGAATGATGACAGGGAAAACTGGAGTATCCGGCGAAAAACCTGTCTCGCCTCCGTTTTGTTCAGCACGAATATCACATGGAGTGACCGGGATTTGAACCACGGAACCCAGCTGTGAGAGGCCGGCGCGCATCCGCCTGAGCAACGGAGGCTCCTTATAAGTACAGTACATTATGAACAGTAAAATCAATTGATCTCACCTCCTTTTACACCCATCGCCGTTAAGTTTATTCCCCCCCCCCAAAACAAAAATTAAAAGGAGTGTTTCTTTATGTTTAAAGGAGATTCCAAACACTAATGTTCACGTCTATTACCTTCAGTTTTGAGATATAAGTATCCCCATAAAAGTAATTAACTTTCTTCACTTCCTTTCACACTCCTTCCCGCTAAGTGAATTTTCCGGCAAAAAAATACTTGTTTTTTTTAATACAGTAATAAAGGATCATCTAAATACCAATTATCACTACTCTAACTTCTTCAGTTCTGGATTTATGTGTCCTCATGAAAGGAATTCAACTCCTCTTCACTCCCTCTCCCCCCACCGCCAAGATGGTCTCCCCTCCCCCCAAACGCGTTTTTCTTTGTTTTTAAAGGAAATCCAAATACCAATTTCCACGTATGTAATAACTTTAGTTTTTATTAGATGTATGTATTCTCATACAATTAAGTCAATTAATTTTTCAATTCTTTCACCCCCCCCCCCTTTCATTGGATTTTCCGAGAGTATGTGTTTCTTTACTTTTAAAGCAGATTCCAAATATCAAATTTTACGTCTGTAACATCTGCATTTTTGAGATATCTGTAGCCTAATTAAAATAATTCAACACCATTTTCAGTCACGTTTACACCCCCCCCCCTCCGTCCACCCAAGTGGTATTTCCGAAAACTAAAAATACACGTTCCCTTATTTTTAATAGAGATAAAAAATACCATTTTTCACTTCTGTAACATGTTAAGTTTTTTGAGATATACTGTAGAAATTCTCATTTTAAAATTTCACCCCTTTTTAGTTCCCCTTAAGTGGAGTTTCCAAAAACAAATCACCTATGTTTCTTTACATTTACAGGAAATTCCAAATACCCACTTTTTACGTCTAACATTTTACGTTTCTCAGATATTCTGTAGATATAGTCTTTCAAAAATTTCACCCCAATTTGTCACTCCTGTTTAACCGCCATTAATTGGATTTTCCAAAAACCAAAAAATACGTGTTTCTTAATTTTTAAAGGAGATCCCATACACAAATTTTCAGTTCTGCAATATCTTCAGTTTCTGAGATATATGTATCCTCATTAAAGGCATTCAACCCATTATTCACCGTTTTACACCCCTACTACTGGGATTTAGAGAAAACAAAAAATTGCGTGTTCCTTTATTTTTAAAGGAGATTCTAAATATCAATTTTTACATCTGTAAACTTTTAAAGTTTTAAGATGTACACACACTCAGTATAAAAATTCACCCCCCTCTTCACCCCCCATTATTTGGATTTTCAAAAAACGAAAAAATACCCGTTTATTTTTAAAGTAGTTCCTAAATACCAATTTTCAGGTCTGTAATATCTTCAGGTTCTGAAATATAAGTACCCTTGTTAAAGGCATTCAACCACTTTTTCACCATTTTCACCCCTCCTATTGGGATTTTCCGAAAACAAAAAAATATGTTTCTTTATTTTTAATGAAGATTCAAAATACTAATTTTTACATCTGTAAACTTTAAAAGTTTTGAGATATAGATGCACTCATTTTAAAATTTCACCCCCCTTTTCACCCTCCCATTAATTGGATTTTCCAAAAACAAAAAAATACGTGTTTCTTTATTTTTTAAAAAGATCAAAAGTACCAATTTTCAGGTCTGTAATGTCTTCAGTTTCTGAGATATAAGTACCGGTATACTGATTAAAGGCATTCAACCACTTCTTCACCCTTTTTCACCCTTCCTATTGGAATTTTCTGAAAACAAAAAAAATACGTGTTTCCTTATTTTTAAAGAAGATTCTAAATACCTATTTTTACATCTGTAAACTTTTAAAGTTTTGAGATATAGATGCACTCATTTTTAAAATTCACCCCCCTTTTCACCCTCTTTGCGACGGAATATCCAAAAATCCTCTCTTAGCGAGCACCTACATCTTAATACGAATATATTCCCAAAATTCCATTTCTTTATGCCCGGTAGTTTTGGCTCGGCGATGATGAATCAGTCAGTCAGTCAGTCAGTCAGTCAGTCAGGACAAGTTATTTTATATACACTGACTGACAGTGACAATGCAACACCAAGGAGGAGTGGTTCGAAAGGGATGAAAGTTGGGGAAAAAAACAGAGACGGCACGGACGAATAATTGATGTTTATTTCAAACCGATATGCAGGTTACACAATGCGCACGGCATCGACTCAGTAGGATGTAGGACCACCGCGAGCGGCGATGCACGCAGAAACACGTCGAGGTACAGAGTCAATAAGAGTGCGGATGGTGTCCTGAGGGATGCTTCTCCATTCTCTGTCAACCATTTGCCACAGTTGGTCGTCCGTACGAGGCTGGGGCAGAGTTAGCAAACGGCGTCCAATGAGATCCCACACGTGTTCGATTGGTGAGAGATCCGGAGAGTACGCTGGCCACGGAAGCATCTGTACACCTCGTAGAGCCTGTTGGGAGATGCGAGCAGTGTGTGGGCGGGAATTATCCTGCTGAAACAGAGCATTGGGCAGCCCCTGAAGGTACGGGAGTGCCACCGGCCGCAGCACATGCTGCACATAGCGGTGGGCATTTAACGTGCCTTGAATACGCACTAGAGGTGACGTGGAATCATACGCAATAGCGCCCCAAACCATGATGCCGCGTTGTCTAGCGGTAGGGCGCTCCACAGTTACTGCCGGATTTGACCTTTCTCCACGCCGACGCCACACTCGTCTGCGGTGACTATCACTGACAGAACAGAAGCGTGACTCATCGGAGAACACGACGTTCCGCCATTCCCTCATCCAAGTCGCTCTAGCCCGGCACCATGCCAGGCGTGCACGTCTATGCTGTGGAGTCAAACGTAGTCTTCTGAGCGGACGCCGGGAGTGCAGGCCTCCTTCAACCAATCGACGGGAAATTGTTCTGGTCGATATTGGAACAGCCAGGGCGTCTTGCACATGCTGAAGAATGGCGGTTGTCGTGTCGTGCGGGGCTGCCACCGCTTGGCGGCGGATGCGCCGATCCTCGCGTGCTGACGTCACTCGGGCTGCGCCTGGACCCCTCGCACGTGCCACATGTCCCTGCGCCAACCATCTTCGCCACAGGCGCTGCACCGTGGACACATCCCTATGGGTATCGGCTGCGATTTGACGAAGCGACCAACCTGCCCTTCTCAGCCCGATCACCATACCCCTCGTAAAGTCGTCTGTCTGCTGGAAATGCCTCCGTTGACGGCGGCCTGGCATTCTTAGCTATACACGTGTCCTGTGGCACACGACAACACGTTATACAATGACTGTCGGCTGAGAAATCACGGTACGAAGTGGGCCATTCGCCAACGCCGTGTCCCATTTATCGTTTGCTACGTGCGCAGCACAGCGGCGCATTTCACATCATGAGCATACCTCAGTGACGTCAGTCTACCCTGCAATTGGCATAAAGTTCTGACCACTCCTTCTTGGTGTTGCATTTGCTCTGTCAGTCAGTGTATATAGATTTTTCAGTGGATGATATTTGTATGAAATAATTAGTAATGGCGACAAGGTAAAAGCCGCCTGGACTAATCTGCCTCTTACATTGAGATCCCGGGTTAATTTGCCGACTAGGTCAAAGGTATAGAACAACTGAGGAGCTATCTATCGTTTAGAAAGCGGGCCTGGTCTAGAAAACCAAGAATAACGATCGTCGCGTTGAATACGCACCACCTCGTAATCTGCAGGCCTTCGGGCTGGTAACAATGTTCGTTAGTCCGGCTCCATGGCTAAATGGTTAGCGTGCTGGCCTTTTAATTCAAGGGGCCCCGAGTTCGATTCCCGGCCGGGTCGGGGTTTTAACCTTAATTGATTATTTCCACTGGCCCGCGGACTGGGTGTGTGTGTCATCCTCAAACAGAAAATTTAAAAATCAAGGAGAGAATAAGAAAAATATAAAAGTAAAAAAGCCTAATATATATATATATATATATATTAGAAATATTTTTTTTAATCGCTTGGTGCGCTAAGGCCCCTCAGAGATGTAGCGCTCCGTGGTTTGATTTAGTTTGACAAGGTAAATTCTTAGCTTGGTATAAGATCCTGAAAATGAAAACCTACAACCTGCTTTCCAGTCATTGACCGGGTCAGGGATGGAAAGAATGAACCAGATATAGGCTCTAATTAGAATGGGGTCGTCACTCACAAAGTGATATTAATGACTGATGAATGCTATGAAATGATAATGGAGAGTGTTGCTGGAATGAAAGATGACAGGGAAAACCGGAGTACCCGGAGAAACCCTGTCCCGCCTCCGCTTTGTCCAGCACAAATCTCACATGGAGGGACCGGGATTTGAAGTACGGTTTCCAGCGGTGAGAGGCCGACGCGCTGCCGTTTGAGCCATGGAGGCTCCTAGTATAAGAGCCTAAACCAAGAAATTATTATAAATTACACCTGCTTCAGTAGCTTGTGGGGTGTGTATAGTAGGTCACAGATTTTCTGTGCATTATTTTATCATAATAATCTATCAGATTTAATATTGCATTTTACTTTGGACGCTGCTCCTGCTCGACCAAGGAAGAATATAGCATAGTATTCTCTACCAACCCGGAGTAAATTATTGTATCCTTAAAAAAGCCTTACCGAGCTCGACAGCTGAAGTCGCTTAAGTGCGGCCAGTATCCAGTATTCGGGAGATAGTGGGTTCAAACCCCACTCTCGGCGGCCCTGAGGATGGTTCTCCGTAGTTTCCCATTTTCACACCAGGCAGATCTGGGGCTGAAGAAAACGTTTGCTTCCATCCCACTCCTAGCCCTTTCCTGACCTATCGTCGCCATAAGACCTATCTGTGTCGGTGCGACGAAAAGCAACTTGTAAAAAAGAAGCCTTGACAGTCGACATTTAGACCAGGATGACTTTTCTAGTCATCTTACTCAGAAGCAGTGTCGACCCTCTCCCATATTCAAATCGTCATTGCGCCTGCGAAAACCGACATACTCACCCGCAGTACATACATAATGAGAGAGTGTTCCTTGAAAATGCTTACACAATATTAAATCTTACTGGCCAAATTTCTACAGTAAGCTAAAAGCCGGGCTGAGTGGCTCAGACGGTTAAGGCGTTGGACTTATGATCCCGACTTGGTAGTTTCGATCCTGGCTCAGTACGGTGGTATTTGAAGGTGCTCAAATACGTCAGCCCCGTGCCGGTATATTTACTGGCACGTTGAACTCCTGCGGGACTAAATTCTGGCACTTCAGCGTGTCCGAAAATCAGAACAGTAGTTAGTGGGACGTAAAGCAAATAAATTATTATTATTATTATTATTATTATTATTATTATTATTATTATTATTATTATTATTATTATTATTATTATTATTATTATTATTATTATTATTATTATTCTTTCCTTCTTCGTTCTTAATCCGTTTACACTGCAGGGTTGAATTTTTCCTCGGACTCAGCGAGGTATCCCACCTCTACCGCCTCAAGGGCAGTGTCCTCTATATGCAGACCAAAGTATATGGTAGAGTGTCACGCCAATTCAATTATCCTGTAAAAAGGATTTAATTGCTGGGTTAGCAACATATTTATCGACTTAATTAATCTACACTCGATGTTTTGTGGCAGAAAACTTCGCCAATATATATTTTTAAAATCTCAGTTTTCGAAATCTAGAAGTTTGTAAATTTTACTTCCATTTAACAAATATTCATAATCTCTATTAGGCCTATATTTGGCCACAAGACTGACTGACTGACTCACTGATATTAATGATATTAATGTTCAGATATTTAATATTTTACCCCGAACAATTTCGAAATATTCAGTCCATTTTAATGACGGTGCAGACCTTCGTTTCGAGGTATTTTGTGGCTAAACGATAATTGCTGTCAACAAACGGATTGAGCTTTCGGTTCCAAAAATTAAGAGATCTACAACTTTGGTCCTACGACGTTTTTTCGCATATCGACCCCTTCTACCTTAGATTGAGCTTCATTTTCCCAGTTTTGGTCAATTTTGTTTGTTTTTAACATATTATTCGACTGATTCACACACTTATAAGACAGATAGAAGCACGAAATTCATCAGGCTCCTTGCCACGACCATTGGCCTTACAAAAACCAAATTTCATTATTCTAGCTGACATACATGTATGGTAAAACGAAAGGAATATGCGGAGACTGTATTGTAGTTTCAGAATAATCTATGTTTCCAAAGCGATCTAAGGTGCAGCCGATGGAGATACGACAAAACTCCCAAGAAGCAAAATTGTAGGTGTGTAGGTTATTTCAACATCGATATCCTGCTAAGTTTCAAGACTGTAGTTGTCTGCTAAGTTGGCAAAATAATTTTTCAACTTGTGAAAAGCGTAAGAAATGTAACATAGGCTAGATTGAAACATTCACCTCTATCTATGGTAGAAATAGCAGAGGACCAAACATGTAGGCCACTAAAAGGACCGTCCGGTGCCACAGTCCGTTTGTCAATGCGGCATGCCGTTTCCCCACAGTATATTCCGAAAAGACCAGTTCGAAAGCAGAGCACCCGGGAGTTTGGAGGCGGATCCCACAAAGAGCGAAAGCGAGTATTGCATATATTACCTCTGTTCTGGATGATCACTACTATGGACAGTACGACTTTCTTGTGCAACGTGATATTCGCTCAACATGATCTCAGCTTATGTTACTACGACTCGCTGTAAACGGAAACCGCTACACTGTTACTAAAGGATCATACTTTGTTGATGATAATTGTTGTCGATGACGCTGGAAGAATAGACTAGAAGGATACTTGTAATATGACAATGATGGCAACAGTGGGTGAAGGAAAAGAATGTTTTTATTGTTCATAATTATGAGCCTAATGGTACTTGATGCACATACACCAAACTTAAAACATAAAAATGGGTGCAGATATAACTAGAAGAAGGGGAAACTGACCCAGCTCAGGAATACTTTGATAACCTGTTCCTGAACTCAACAGCTGTAAATCCCTTGTTGAGGGTCAATCAAAAAGTTAATAACGATTTCTCTTCGTAGTGGTATGCCATTCTAACGTTGCTTCTTACAGTACTCTGGGGTGCAGAGAATTTCTTTGATTCACCCCACTCTAAGGGACAGAGAGGAAGGAATGAATGTAGGTGTCGAACTAAGAATGACAAGAGGAAAATTAAGTGAAGCCTAGTCCATAAAAGACTAGCGTTATGTCAGAGCCGGAAGATAGAAGTTGATTAAGGAAGATCAGATAACACCAGATAATACAAGTGAAACAGAAGAGATTCTGGTATACGTAAACGGGAGCTGGACTAGGCTCAAGTAGGCCTATGTATCCCGTATTTAACATGCATTATGGAATTTAGGTATTAGTTTCAGAATCTCAGTTCCACCGTTCTTATATAGAAGAGATGAAGTCGAAAGTGTATCATCGGGTTCAATACTTCTCAACGAAGGGTGATATTGCTGTTAAAGAAAGATCTTCCCTCTTCCATTTCAGAGAAAGCTTGACATCACGAGCGCAACCATCAGGAAGAGAAACGACAGCATTGGAGATTGGATTGCGTTTGGCTATTTCCCGGCTGTATGGGAACAGAACCCTTACACAAACGAATGGATGCCTTTGCCTTCCGTAGAGCTGATACGTACGTCATAACCCAAAAGGCATGCCTTAGTGGAATAATCTGTGAAAGAAGATTCAACATTCTTGCATTATTAAAAAAGAGATATTGGACTGTAGACAACAGGAGGAGACGTTTTATATCTATGTGGATAGGTTTACTATTGGCCGTTACCGAGCATCACACGACCATTTTGAAACCTATAAATGACACTGTACCGTTGAACATATACGTCTTCAATCAATACTTATGTAATTTAGAGGAGATAAGTTTCTGCTTTCCAGCAGAAATTGAGCCTCATTCAATTATCAAACTTTTAATGCATTCGTAAATTTTTGATCTTCAAATAAAACATAAAAGGTGTGACAGAGATTACAAATAATTGAAATTATAGTTTGAATTACAAGACTGAACTACAATAAAAGTTCTTGCTTCATAGGATGGTTAATGAAGATAAATACAATTTACGTTTTGTCAGTACTTTATGAAAATTAAACTTTGATTTAAAAAACCTCAGAGACCCATGGTTCAATTTCTTTCAGACCGTATGATTACTTCTTTGTTCGGATATCATATAAAGCGGTTGGGTGCACTTTTATGAAACTCGACATATACTTCACAATTGTGCCAAATTAGATGTTGGACTAATCATCAACATTGCATTCAAAGGAGGAAGAGCGGGCTAACACGGGGTTTGCCATTGTTTTGAAAAGGCCAGCTTTAATGTTTCATACAATACTTTAAACTTAACTGAGGTTATGTTACGACATGTCAGCGTTTTTGATATAGCCCACCATGATTGAGGTAATTACGAATAGGCTATGAAATGATATTGCTGTCGGCTTTGAACCCGCGTTCCTTGGATCAAGAGGATGACACTCTACTACCAATCCTCGAAGTTAGTCCCTGGATCTAATCAACAATAGCATTACACTGACTAAGTGAGGTGTCTTCTGTCTCCTCTGCTGCCACTCACCTCAGCTAAATGGCATTACTGCTACAACTGTAAAACCACTAAATCGTCCAAGACGGTTACAGCAGCTAGTGTAGTATAAGATAAATTAAAATAAGACAGTTAAATGTTAAAATATGTTACAAGTGTGAAAATGCTTAATTTGAGAGTAACACGAAAATTAAACTGTGTACTTGTATCAACATAAGGGTCTCCTACCTTACGTGAACTCAACCTCAGGATGCAGTTTTAATGATCGCGCTGAAGCTGGTAGATAGTACTACGATCACTAGCGTCCAACACCTGCATGCACCAAGCTAGTTGGCCATGCGGATAGGGTCGCGTAGATGCGACATTGTTTGCGAGAGGGGGTGGCTTCGAATACCACCATCGGCAGTCCTGAGGATGGTTTTCCGTGCTTTTCCATTTTCACACGACGAAAATGATGTACCTTAATTAAGGCCATGGCTTTGCTATCCTTCTCTTGCCGAAAACCTTGAATGTGTTAGTGCGACATTAAACCATTAGCAAAACATAAAATAAATAAATAAATAAATAAATAAATAAATAAATAAATAAATAAATAAATAAATAAATAAATAAATAAATAAATAAATAAATAAATAAATAAATAAATAAATAAATAAATAAATGTAGGAGTGGGACCTACGTGTGGATATATTGTTAAGTAAATATAGCAAAAATCGTAGATTTGGAGAGAATTCAATGTTAGGTGAGTAACGTATTTAGACTGGTTAACTTGCTGTCCTTTTGAAATCATTGGTAATCAATTAAAATTTAATTACGCATCAATACATCCTCAACAATAAAACATCAATATATTTATTTATCCCTCCAGGTTCGTTATAGTGGTAACGATTAGTATGTTGTGGTAAATGTGAAATTTCTTCGTATAATTTAGTCACTATTCCTTAGAATGATGCAATCATCCTCAAAACCTAACTGTGATTGTTTGTGTACTTCGTGAAGTATCCAGCCTTTACCGCTTCGAGGGCAGTGACCTCGAGCTGAGACATTTGGTCGGAGATACAACTGGAGAGAAAGGCCAGTACGTCGCCCAGGCGGCCTCACCTCCTATGCTGAACAGGAGCCTTGTGGTGGATGGGAATATCGGAACGGATAGACAAGGAAGAGGGAAGGAAACGGCCGTGCCTTTAAGTTAGGTACCATCCCAGCATTTGTCTGGAGAAGCAATGGGGAAACTAAGGAAATCCACTTCGAAGATGGCTGAGGTGGGAATCGAACCCTCTCTACTCAGTTGACCTCCCGAGACTGAGTGGACCCCGTTCCAGCCCTCGTACCAGTTTTCAAATTTCATGGTAGAGCCGGGAATCGAACCTTGGCCCTACGGGTGTGGTAGCTAATCGCACTAACCACTACTCGACAGAGGCAGACGTGTACTCCTATACCTCGTTTAAAATCAAAACAAACAACATTACCTCTTAACAAATCTTGAAGTAAATTATGAAGCGTATGAAACTGTTTTTATAGGACGTTTATAACGGTTACCGCTATTGGCTGCCGTACTCGGGGGCCCTTGTTCGATTCTCGGTACTGCCAGAGATTTAAGAATGGCAGGAGGTCAGGTATGTGGTTAGAATGGTACGTGCAGCTCACCTCTATGGGAAAGAAATACAACACCTCGGGATGAGGACACGAGTTTACTTATCCCTCTAGCTTATTTCTGTGTCCGAATAAATACAAGTTTCCGACCAGTCTCACTCGTGCATTTGTTTATTCACTTTTATTCGTTTCTCAAGAAAGTGAGTTCGATCCGTGATGAGATCGATTGTCTTTCTGGGTGTTTAAATGCGACAACTCAGTGTCCTCGGTTTTTAGCACGTTATAAACTCCTGTGGGACAAAATTCCCACGCACCAACGACTCACAAAAATAAACCAATTGAAGGGACGCCAGATCATTATTATTATTATTATTATTACTGTGAAGTTTATGACTTCACAAGCGTTATTTGATGACCGACAGGGCTCTCAGCGCCTTCTAACATCTCCGTCGGCGTTCGTCAAGTTTCAGCCGCCTAGCCCCTATTCTTCAACATTCGTATGGATACAACAGCTGACATTCAGTCTCCGCATCCATGTACACACCAATATGAATTTAATGTGGTGATTTCGCTGGTATGCAGCATTGCACTTCAGCACGACATGGACTACTAGAAAAAGAGACTGCGACTCATTATCAAAAAAATCAGAATATCTAGACTTTAGAATGTTGGCCCTCAGACCAATAGTACCATCACCAATGATGCCCGAAATACGTTGGATCCCTGGTCACATCAGGTAAGGATGCCCGGATCCATAGCTAAATGGTTAGCGTGTTGGCCTCTTGTCCAGGTAGTCTCGGGCTCGTTTCGAGGCAGAGTCGGAGATTTTAACCTTCATTAGTTATTTCCGATGGCTTGGGGACTGGGAGTGTATGCCATCTTCATCAGTAGAAATCATCATAGGTGGGGCCCCATCCTCATAGACGCGCATACTCGAAGGACCTGCATCACGCCTTTTCGGAAGCCTCACGCCATTATTATTACTAGAAGTAGTTGTACTGTACCAGGGGTACACCTTCCATGAGTATTTAAACTGTGCGACATCTCCATTATGGCCATCTATGACAGTGACCAAGAACTTTTGAGACTTTCTTCCCGATGGTTAGGTGGCTCTAGCATCTATTTTCTAGCGATCTCTGGTGAGTTTAGTCTAAATTAATTCAAGAAGACATTTAATTTGTTGTAGTTGGGAAACCTTTTACTGTTTCTTTATGTGGCGAAGTTGTCAACATTTCACCTGGTTCCCCCTGTAATGTAATCTGCCTATCACATATCTGTAACTAAGTTCTCTAGCCAATCAGAACCCGGGGGGGGGGGTGGTTGTATGTAAATTTAGACTATCAGCGCCCTGGATTCTAATTTAGCCTACAACTTTCCCCCTGCGAAGCTATTTAAGGACAGCGCTTTAAGGGCCATCTTGTCTGATTTGCTCCGGTTATTGAGAGTGCGACTTGACGGAGGTTAGAGGGGGCAGGAGACAGGAGGCAGTAGGCGGATTGCTTGAAGAAGATCCATCGTTTACAGCTAATGGCAGAATTCACCTAAATATGTGATTGTGCCGGCGTGTGTTTCAAGGGGAAGATTTCAGCAGTTTTCCTTAAAATCTAATACGTAATCTTTTCATTTTCGGTGAAATTTAGGACTCTCTGCGCAGTTTCGGACACAGTTTATATTCCCTATTGGGAAAAATATTTAATGTAAGTGAGCACGAGTGGTGACCCTCAGAACTCTCCCCTTCTACTTTTGAGCTGGATGACAAAAAATGTTCAAGTATTAAATTCTGAAAATGTGTTTTGGCCTCTAAACGTTCCCCTTTAATCACTCTTTTTAGCATAGGATTAGACTCCGGGTCATTGGGTCTTAAGTCCACTTAGGTTCTTCTCTTTTCCAGAACATTCTGCAAAGGATTGCTGGTGTTTCGCCTCCTTGCCTTTTGTTAATGGCCTGTTTTGTGTAACCTTTCCCTTTTCCTCTTAAGGCATAGTAGAATGGGTAATTATGCCCCTGTATATTCTTTATGGTTTTTCGAGTAACCGTGTCTACGTTTAGGTTCTCTTGGGGAGCAGTACTTTACCTGGTGGTGAAATTTTGCAATTGATAATCGCACCAGGTGGCAACTTGTGTTCTGTATGAGCACCATGAAGTGGGGTCACCGTAGAAGTTACCTGTGAAATTGAAAATGTAAATAGCTACATATTGCTTGATTGAGGCTAACCTCTATGTTTTTGGAACCCAGACTCTACAATTTGTATCTGTTCGGAGCAACTATGCTCTTTCATAATATTGTACCCGTCAGGAGCAATTATGTTCTTTCATACGTAGGTTAACGGCTGTGAGTTTCTCCCAATTAGTCTTGTACCTGATAAGGAGTTATAAGTCAAATGCTCTGTTGGAGCTGAAGAACTCGTGGTTTAATGTGAATATCCCAAGTAATATTTCAACTGTTTCTTGTTATATCATTAAATTATTCTCTCTGAATTTAATAAAAGGAAAGAAATAAAATTTCCAATTTTTTAAAACTAAGTTGTCACTCTAAGTGATCCGTTCTCCAGCCATCCACCCCACGCACTTCATAGCTCTGCGTTCCACGATAAATCCCAGTTTCTATTATTACTAATATTGTTATTATTATTATTATTATTATTATTATTATTATTATTATTATTATTATTATTATTATTATTATTATTATTATTATTATTATTATTATTACATAAAGGTGATACCTCTGAAACCCGGATGAGGATCAGGACACCAAGGTTCAAGTAGACACAGGTAACTGGTGTCCTCTGCGATAAATAAATGCCTGAACACCTACATACTGGGACTAACTCTCTTTGATCTTGTCAGAAATTCAGATGTGCCACCTAGAATTGGGTGGTCCTAATGGTGGAGAAGGCGCGGGAGGATCGGCTCAAGTGGTACGGCCATATCAAGCGAAGCAACAATTATTTCGTGATTAAAACAGCTCTCCAACTTGATCCCAAAGGACGCCGGCAGCGAGAGACACAGCCAAAACGGTGGCTGGACAACATCGTGGAAGAAATGCGTGCTGAGGACTTCGCCCTTCAAGACGTCTTAGACAGGACCAAATGGCGAAAATGTAGCAGAATAGTGGACTCCAGTTAACGGCCGAAACACTTCGAAAGTGAGTTTATTATTATTATTATTATTATTATTATTATTATTATTATTATTATTATTATTATTATTATTATTATTATTATTATTATTATTGTACCGGGTGGTACACCTCCGCGCCGTTAATTCAAACATTGCGCCAGTTGAAACTCCTCTACTGGAGGAAGCCTGAACTTTAACAACCATGTTAATTCTAAAGTTTCTCAGGAGATGTCTCTACTGTAAATTTTTAAGTGTTCTGAACTATGTCAATTTCGATTCGGGTTTGTCTGCTCCATAACACGAACTTTGAACATTCTCTAACAGATGTCTCTACCAAAACTGATAACGCTCTCTGGTGTAAAGGAATGAACTGTCCGGAAGAAATTTAGCATTCATGTTTTGTTTTTGCTAAATTTTGTTCTGTGGTTTGAGAGTTGGCAATATAATCCTTTCTTTCCGCCTGTTTTGAATGTAGCCACTCAGGAATTTCTGTAATTAATTTTCCACAAATAAGGTGTTTCTTCTACGTCTGGTGTATTAGTTTTTGCTGTTATCCAATAAAATTTTGTGGGCGGGTTGTAATCATTCATGAAACGTCTCGAATTTTCCGCGAGGGTATATAAACTGCTGATTTTCTGGTCTCCTCGCCACTTCAGTAACATCCTTCCTAGTGTGATTATATAGCAGGGGGCGGGAAGCGCCCCTATCTTCAGGCGGCAGTTCATCCATCAGGTAATGGCCTTTTAATAACTTCTTTGTTAGCTAGCTCAGCAGTTTAACCCTCGGGGCAGGTTCGAAACTTTTATCATGTAACTTACCTTTATAATGTAAACGACACTTGGTATAAATTCTGTAACTTTAACTACAAATTAGGATAGAGAGTGCCTACCCTCTCGAGCTCCCACTCACTTTGTTTTGAGGTGACTACGTTTTCGTAACCCTTTTCCTTCTCTTCATAATGTAATAAAGTTTTCCTATCGTGTCACTTCCGTAGTATGGGATTAGCCCTTGCATAAGCGGCCTAGAGCCAAATAGGTTTTTAAAAAAGGTGTATTAGGAGTGCAAGTTACGCCTCCACTCTAGTTGGTATTTTGGGGCCATGTAATTGTCCTGTTTCTTTATGGAATAGGCCTCAGTAGGTTGGGTATCATTACCCCTGTTCTGGTGTGCCCGTAGGGCAGCTTGAAAGTGGAGTTTGGAGTGGCCTTTGAATTGGCTTGAACTTTGAGAGCGGGTTGCTCTTTCTGTGTGCCTCAAGCAGGCTTAACTGGGTAATTGGGAGCAAATGCTCCTTGGCATGATTGGGGTTTTCTGCCCCTTTGTTGAACCTGGTGTATAAGTAAAGTTGGGCTAATTGCTCAAGAATTGTGAATCTGGGGCTAGAAGCCCAAAATCCATTAATAAACTGTAATTGTACTTTCTTAACTTGTTGATATACAACTGAGTTCCTGTTATACTTGTTATTTCTTGACCTTGAAAAGAAAATATAACCTTTGTTAAATTTTAAATTAACTTTAATTTCGTAAGTTGAGACCTGTTCATCCCAGCACCTTCTTTCACCTCTAACTACCACGGATAACTCCGTAACAATTATTATTATTATTATTATTATTATTATTATTATTATTATTATTATTATTATTATTATTATTATTATTAATGAAGTTTCGAAACGAATCCAAAGAAGAACGGAATGAAACTCAGGAAATATTTTTTTCTTTCTTTTACCAGTTGCTTTTCGTTGGACAGACACAGACATGTCTCATGACAACGATGGGAAAAGAAAGGGCTAGGAGGAGGAATGAAGTGACTATGGCGTTAAGCAAGGTACAGCCCCAGATTTGACTGGTACGAAAATGGGAAACCACCGAAAACCATCCTCAGGGCTGCCGACAGTGGGTTCGAACCCACTGTCTCCTGAATGCAAGTTGGTAGCTACGTGAACTAAACCGCGCAGCCACTTGCTTGGTAGGAAGGATTTCAAAAACAGTTCAAAAATACGCTTCATTGCTAAGAACGTCCTTTTTTTGACGGCTAACTTCTCTTTGACTTAGGTTAGGGTTTAGGCTACGGTTACAGGGCGAATTGATCCTGTGGTTAGGGGCGTAGCAGGTTTTGAATTATAATACAAAATGAATCGATTTATAATTTGACTACGTATTGTCAGTAAGAGGACCGAACGCTTAAGCAGTTTGATGCTCGTTAACAACTGCCGCAAACGTACATATTCCCCACATTTGTCGAATAGGATCTTGATAGTATTAACTTTTAACTGAAGTGATTCCTTGAATACTTTAAGTCGACACTCAAGACTAATCTTTTGGTTTGCACTATGAATTTTTGAACTTTGTCATGCTCCTGATATCCACAAAATTTCCATTAAGTGCAAACTAATGTGGCGGTTAATAATAATCATTACCTACAACAATTTGTTTAACATTCAGTGCAAAATTATGGCACATGAATCATCTGAAATGTTTCTTCAGGAGTCCCTGTAGGTACTTGAATTATCCTCTTCAGTTTAACTCTCCCAGTTCCTCGAGGAAATATAAGAGAGTGAGCCTAAAATCCTCGCCCTGTATTACATGTATCCCTTCCATTCATGTTAACGAGGCTTACTGTGTTCCGTGTAAAGACACCGGCCCCGTTTCTACTGGAGATGATTAACGAGACAGCCTCGACGTTTACTACGCCTGCTCAGTTAGCACCCCGCACATCACTTGAACTTTCAGCCACACAAGTGCAAGTGAGGCGTGAGCATCCCTGGCGATAATACAGGAGTGAAAATCTCTCACTCTCTCCTTGTCTCTCTCTCTCTCTCTCTCTGATCTCTGCTCTGTTTATTGTAGTACTGTAAACTTACGTACGAACAAAACACTTGTTTCATGTTTAGACTTATTATGGACTAGCTCTTACCAACACCACCTAGATATAAGGCCTGAGCACGAAACCAAGATGGCTGACAATAGAGGCAATCATCATAATGTCACTATGGCATCTTACCATATGTTTTAATTGATCTGGCTACTTAAACCTCAAAATAATTACCCCAAACCCTCATTCTTTCAGATAAAAGTCACTTACACCTTCAAGAAACTATTTCTGAAAAAAAGTAGGGATAGTTGATACACAAGGTTTCTAAATAATGCTGAAACTCAAGTGAGGTTCAAGAATTAAGGGAATGGCAGAATACCGAAATTCATAATAAATGTTTTATTTCGTCCCCCCACCCACAAAAAAAAATTGAAAGCAACAACACACTTATTTACATAAATGCAGATTTGCATGAAATTCAGTCCTGTTGACAAATAACACGTTTCTTCCTCGTCAATACATTCTTTGACATGGAACTTTTTTTCTTACAATAATTATTCAAAAGAATGTTTGTTGAAGTCCATACCAGTTTTCTACAAACACATTCTGATGTATGTCTGTTATTGCACATATCTGGCTCCCACAAAAGTTCTTTATCATGAATAATTTTCATTGTACTCTCACATGCAACCTCCCTATGATCATTTACTAAAAGAAACTCTGTTTCAAAATCTGTACATAATTTTGTTACTACCAGATAATTATGTATTATTACATTGATAACAAACATTTCAGGGAACAAAAGCCTACCCCTACTCTTATTTCTAATTAGATTATATGCCTCATCATCAGCATCAATGAAGTCCTCAGTAACAAGAATTCCTTTACAGTGTTCACATTTCAAATATTTTGAGACACTATAGCAACAATAACCTGCTAAACAGACTAAAATTGGCATGTCATTGTTACAGTTTTCAATATCGTGTAAACTTATATTTCAAATATTTTGAGACACTATAGCAACAATAACCTGCTAAACAGACTAAAATTGGCATGTCATTGTTACAGTTTTCAATATCGTGTAAACTTATATGTACATCTATGCTCTTACACAATGAATTATCAAAATCCAAAAAGGCAGAGGATTCAGGAGGCGGGTCAGAGAACTCATCTACTTCAATCTCCCCAAATGCGTTTGATCTTATCTTTAGAGTCAGTGATGACAGTAACCTTAACTTCTTTTCAACTTCAAACAACTGCCTCACAGAAATATTGTACTGCCCTCCTGCAAGCTGCCTATATTTCCCAAACCTGTCTTCTAATATGTCTGTTTGAAATTTTCCTAATAGGACATATGCAAAATTAAGTTTTGACAAACAATATTCTATCAACATCAACAATCCTTCAGTTGTCAATATCAAAGCAGCCATTGTTTCAGATGATAATGAACCTTTTCCACTTAGATCTCTCCACTTTACTAGCTATTGTAGGAATTTCTTCAAATATTGAAGCCCTTCCCCTGAATTCGAAGAGACTGGACACATTAAGCTGTTGTTGAGCCTTACCCCTTTACCTGGTGTTTCGACATTGACAACAGCCCACCAATCTATTATTATTTTGAAATATGAGGCTGTTTCTTTATAATATGGTAGCTTACACTTTTCACGTAACACTTTCAGCCCTTCTATAACATTGTCATTGAAAACTTGCAGAGCTAATTTTACATTCTGCCTTTCAAATGATGAAGGACTTAATGCTTTGAGAGACAGACCATAACCATATTTTATGAACTTTTCATGCTCAAGATCATATAATTTCTTAATTGTAAGAAAAGAAGCACACTGCACTGCACTGTTATCTTCAAAATCAGGGAAGTTCATGCACATATTCTCATCCTTTCGATTTAACCAGTTATTGCGAACACATTTGAGCAAGTGAACACTATCAAACACAAAGAAAAGTGGTCTGCTCTCATCAGCAGGATGCGGATAAACACATTTCAATTCATTTTCAGGTGAAAATATTTGCATGCATTTTCTGTTTACAGAACTATTATCACTAACAACACAAACAACTTTAAACCCTATTTCCTCTAATCCTACAATAACTTTTCTTAGTACACCATGCAAATATTCTCCAGTAATTGATTTTACAGGTAATATGTGAGCTACTTCCTTAAAATCAGATAACAACACAAACAACTTTAAACCCTATTTCCTCTAATCCTACAATAACTTTTCTTAGTACACCATGCAAATATTCTCCAGTAATTGATTTTACAGGTAATATGTGAGCTACTTCCTTAAAATCAGATAACAAACTTGAAACCATAAAACAATAAGCACCTGTTGCTAACTGCTCATCATTGAATGCTTTGCCAACAACATTACCACCTTTATAGTCCATTAATGGTTTAACATGAATTTCATCCATCATAAGCACAATGAACTTATCACTATCATTGCCAGAAAATTTATCCCTTATGTACTTCAGGAAATTGTCATCGTGCTGTTCTATTCTAGGATCTACTTTTAAAGAAGAAGAAAGCCTCCTGATGGTACATGGATGAGGCAGATACAATAAATTGAGATGTCTGAGGTATGCATAGCAATGGGGTGAAATGGACTGTAATATTGAAGATAAAATCAGAAAGGATGGACTATAACTCCTCCTCTCGTGTGACCAAAGTGCAATCTGTTCAATCATGAATTCAAGTGGTCCTTTTAGTCTCGGTTCTAACATGCTGACTTGTTTCAAAAGGTATGCTGCTAAACCTAAAATGTCATTAGTGCTGTTTGCACTGTGAACCTCAGAACTTAACGTGTCAACTTTTTCAAGAAGCACTGAAATTTCATCCAAGTCCTTTACAGACTGTGGGAAATGAAAGTTACCAATACTGTCTAATTTTATGTTCTTATAGTATACACTTAACTCCAAAGTTTCATTGATAACTATAGAACTAATTATTTCAGGTTCAGGGTTCAACACAATTTTAACTATTACTATATTTACACCTTTGTGAAGTATGTCCCATGATTCACCTACATTCAGATTATTTAACTTGTCTTTCAGGTCAGTGAAATTAGAAAATGTTATTCTATTCTTGTGTAAATTATATTCTACTTCACTCTCCTCGATTGCTGCCTGGATATTTTCATTTTCTCTTCTTCTTCTCTTCTCTTCAGGACCTTCTCGATACGTTTTTGAACTACTCAAATACGCTGGGCAATTTGGCAAAAGTGAAGGAACAGCACTGGGGATAAGTCGTGGAACCTTCAGTGGTAGAGTTATAAGCTGTCCATCCTCACAGTGGAACTCAGTATGTTTCCTTATTTCGGACGGATTAAAATGTAATTCACAAACCTGCAATTACAGACAATCAGTTAACCTAACCTGAACGAATTTCACCATGCATGTTAGAGGTTAGATCCCGTCTAACCTAATAGCAATTTTTTGAGATATATTATACTACCATCTCTTGATTATATTAATATATGAACACACTATGAAATAAAACATTTGCGAATAAAAATGCATAACCTAGTATCTAGTTACTTACCACTGAATACTTCGTTGGAACGAAATTCTCGCGCTTTATTGCACATATCCATTTCTTTTTTAGATCTTCATCTTTCGGAAATCTAAAAATCTGTACTTTGCTATTGGCACTGTAGTTTCCCCTACAATTAGGCACACAACATTTGTGGACCATTATTGTATTTTGTATGACAAAATTACGAATCACTTTCACAAGGCATTGCCTCAACAGTCCGCCATTTTCCTTTTAATCTCGACACCATGCACAGGCCTTATATCTAGGTGGTGTTGCTCTTACCCACGGCTTCGCTCGCGTGGATTTTGTAGTTTGAAAAAGTGATCGTTCCTCGGCACTGCACTAAGACATTATGTGAAAATCCGTACAGTATAACAACTCACTGAAAAACTGAGTTTCCTTTACCCCAGAACCCCTTTGTAAACCACGCTTTTGGTATTGCATTTTGGGGCTAAGATGACCAGGCTACTGGCAGAGCTAACTCTGGAGCGTGCGACATAGGACTCCACATGAGAGAAACAGACCACTCTCAAGTCAAAATCAAAAAGAAATGCGTGTTTCTTTATTTTTAAAGGAGATTCAAAACACTTATTTCCGCGTCTGTTTTTTTTTTTTTTTTGCTAGTGGCCTTTCGTCGCACCGACACAGATAGGTCTTAAGGCGACGATTGGATAGGAAAGGCCTAGGAGTTGAAAGGAAGCGGCCGTAATTAAGGTACAGTCCTAGTATTTGCCTGGTGTGAAAATGGGAAACCACGGAAAACCATCTTCAGGGCTGCCGACAGTGGGATTCGAACCCACTATCTCCCGGGTGCAAGCTCACGGCCGCGCGCCTCTAACCACACGCCCAACTCGCCCAGTCATCTGTTTTTGAGACATAAGTATCCCCGTAATAAGAATTCAGCACATTTATCAGTCCTTCCCCACCCATCTACGTGGATTTTCTGAAAACAAGATACGACTTTCTTTATTTTTAAAGGAGATTCCAAATGCCAACTTTCACGTCTGTAGCGTCTTCTTTTTCTGAGATATAAGTATCTTCATAAAAAGAATTAAATTCCCTTTTTACCCTTTTCAAGTGGCTTTTCCAAAAATAAAAAAGTACATGTACCTATTGAAGGAGATTCCAAATACCAATTTTCATACCTGTAACATATTAAGATTTAGACATATACTGTAGATATATTCATTTGAAAATTCACCCACCTTTTTAATTTCTTTCGCCCCCTTAGGTGGATTTTCCGAAAAAATACGTTCCTTTAATTTTAAAGGAGATTCTAAATACCAATTTCCATGTCTGTAACATCTTCAGTTTTTGAAATATAAATAACCTCATAAACAGAATTCAAATCCTTCTTCTCTTCCTTTCAACACCTCGTCCCCTCCCTTAAGTGGAATTTCTGAAAAAATACGGTTTCTTTTGTGTTAAAGGAGATACCAAATACCACTTTTTACGTCTCTAACATCCTCGTTTTTGAGACGTAGTATCCTAATAAACAGAATTCAACTCCACCTTCACTTATGTTCAGCCCCTCCAAACCCTCCCACCAAAGTCGATTTTCCGTAAACAAAAAATACGTGTTTCTTTATTTCAACAAGGATTCCAAATACTAATTTTCACGTGTGTAATATGTAAAGTTTATGAGATATACTCTAGACATACTCGTTCTAAAAATTCACCAGCTTTTTCAATTATTTTCATCCCCTTCAGTCGATTTAAAAGAAACAAACATACCTGTTTTTTTACTTTAATGGAGATTCCAAATACCAATTTTCACGTCTTTAACATTCAGTTTTTGAGATATAAGTATCCCAATTAAAGGCTTCAACCCCCTTAGGAGGATTTTCCGAAAACAAAAAATGCGTGTTTCATTTTTAAAGAAGATTACAAATACCTACTTCCAACTCTTTAAACTGTCAAGTTTTGAGATATAGGTATACTCGTTTTACACATTCACCCCTCTTTCCACCCCGTTAGTGATAGAATATCCAAAAATCCTTCCTTAGCGAGCACCTACACCCGAATATAAATGTATCCCCGAAATTTTATTTCTTTATGTCCAGTAGTTTTAGCTGGGCGATGATGAAACTGTCAGTCAGCCTATCAGTGAGGACATGTTATTATATATTATATAACTTAGATTGTGTGAGAATGAGCGTGTTATGCAATATTTTATGTGTTTTTATCCACAAAAGAATCTCTGTACATTAATTTGCTACGGCCGGATTAAATAATTGTTATGTGATATATATTGTATTTACATTATCATTATACAATCGCAAAGCCATTTTAACTCTTGAAAGACAATTATATCTAGTTTGTACTCCAGCAGGTTTTTTTTCTGTCGATTTAACGTCGCATCAACTCAGACAGGTCCTTTTACGACGATGGGATGGGATAGGACAAGGCTACGAGTTGGAAGGGAGTGACCGTGTTCTTAATTAATATATGGCCCCATGATTTGCCTAGTGTGAAAATGGGGAACCACGGAAAAATCTCTAGGGCTACCGACATTGGTGTTCAAACCGACCCTCTCCCGAATTCGTGCTCGATCCATGCCGCCAACCCGCTCGGTAGCATGCTATGTCTTAAGGACACCAGATTTGTGTAGCGACTGTATAACCCATGTCACAGGTCGCAGGGTTGTCCATATTCAATCCGTCCGGCTTTTATCTGGTGAGGATTCATCTGCTTTTCCATTACTTACGACGATATTAAAGGCGTTAAATCATACATTTTATCATAATGTATTTATGAGTACACCAGAGTGAGTACCTGTCTGTCATAAGAAGGCGAAGCAACTCCGTATGTTAGCTACTCATGTATAATACGTAGCGCGAAGCAAACAGGGCGGTCCCCAGCAGGCAAATGAAGCACGTTTCAGTATATTACATTTTCTCTAGAAGTACTAGTCCGACTTACCAAAAAAATACGGTGCTGAATTTATAATATTTGTAGGTTTAAGGCTATGTATATAAAACAGCGTAGTTGCATTTCAAATAACGAAGTTAGCACCATAATCTCAGAAGATATTGGCGCCATGAAAAGATGTGTACGTCCGATTATGAGAACCTCCGTGTCATGAATGAAAGTAAAAACAGAATGTCGGTACCTTGAATGGTTCACGATTTATTTGAGCTGGGTTCGACTAATATTTCATTACAAACCTGCTATTGTTGATAATAATATTATATTACAATTTGGCTGAATAACCTTGTATATATTACTATACAATATTAACTGACATCATGAGGGGTATTTCCATGAGACATTTTCGTTAACATTCCCTCCACGAGAAAGTTCAAAACCTCTTTACTTTACGCAGTATAATTCCGGATGATCTGAAATAAAGTATATTAACATTTGCAAGCATCACGAACTGGAACCGTATTATATCTGACTGGGTTTCAGATTATTATAATTATTTATTCTTCTTCTTTTTATTATTATTCTTTTTACGGTTAGCCCTAGTCAGGTATGTATCTGAATCTCATATGAACTTCAAGCACCCAGTACCTCAAGCTACGCATTAAACTAACGTAGCCTCTCTTACCAAAAATAATCATTATTTCAACAAATAAAAAAGAAAACTTAGTAAATATACAACCTACTTTAATGACGCTAAATCTACTGCTTCTTTTAGCTCCTGGAAATTCAGAATCTATCCTCGTAACCATAAAACTTCTATAAAGTGTTGACATGTTCCCACCTTGATATCAAGACTGTGCAGCTAACTCTTCATGGTGGTTCATTATAACTTATCTGATATGGGTATTTGTGATTGAATAAATGTCTTTGACCAGGTATGTTCGTGAACTATGAGGATTATTATACCTCTATCTGCTCTTGCACATGTTCATAACTCACAAATATACTCTTCTTACAGGTAAATTTAGACTACAGTACATGTAAATGACTGATGTCTCCCACATTACACATGACATGAATACTGCCTCACACTTAATAATCTTTTCTACAATAAGAATGTTTATTTCAAGAGCTGGTAATATGATACAGAGCGTAACAATAAGTAGCGCCGAACTTTCAAGAGACATACTCCTCACACGCAGAAGAAGAAAGTATGCTATATGGACATGGGACGGGAAACGCCTCCTTTCCATGTAGAACTCATTGTCTATAACTCTACATAGTACAATAATCATGGAAAATACACAGGAACAGAGCATACCAGCACACCGCATGAAACAATTCCTTACATGAAATCTCCAAAATGCCCTCCGTAATCACTGATTCTGGCACGAAGACTCTCTGCATATTGTACCGGCATTCAATGTGACAGCGGGTTGGTGGATGGCGTTCATATCTTAGCGTTATAAAAATCAAATTACTCCGCTCTCCTGATTTAATGAATTAGCTGGTTGCAAAATTTATTAACCTCGCTCAAAATGTTCACCATTTTTGTGCGTGTTCTTCCAAATTGCTTTTTTACTTGTAAATCGTTTTCTAACACTGTTTTGAGATGGAACTAACTCTTCTTTAAATTCAAATCTCTGATAGCTCCTTCAACTGACATATAATATTCACGGCATCGTGTACGAATACGCACAATGCTGATATATGAATAAATGAACATCACGCAATCTACTGATTATTCAAAATAAAGGCTTCTCATGTTTGATTAGTAAATGTTATCAACTTCTTTAATTATGGTTTATTAACCCTTCTTTTCTCACATGACATTGTCCTTCTGAAGGAGTTTATCTTGGACACCTAAGGAATCAATAGAAAGACGAATAGTGCTTTTCACCCTTTTCTCTACTATGTCATTGATTGCTGATTTTTCTCTCTTACCTCCTACGCCGCAGACAATGAGTGTAGTATACAGTGGAAATTGTAGTTAATGACTATAAGATATGATTGTGAGAAAAATCATCAGAATAGTCACCTGGAGACGTTAGGATTTTATCAGTTCTAACTACCTTGAATACCAAAGAAATCCATAACATTCTTTCCCCTCCTTCGGGAACTTTGCCTTGCCGGTAATGCATAGGAAAGATGACCTCGATATTAGGTTAGATAAGCCAATTTCATTCTCTATAAAAAGGAAATGAAACTCTGATTAGGGCTGATTCATTCAGAGAAAGAGTTCTGCGTGAGATATACCTACTATTCCCGTCTTGACAGAATTAAAATTTTAGAGGTCTATTGTACCCGCTCAAAGCCTGAGTCCCAACCAGCATTTATCTCAGGGAGTGTTACGGTCTATAATTAATTCAACTACCCCGATTGGGTTTAATCAAAATACAATTAATAAATACTTTCGATCCCCGGTGCGATCGTTAATATGGTAAGTCCCAATTTGGCAGCATGGTGTGCTTACCAATACAATAAAAACCCACGATTGGGTCTAGCCATGCTGCAATCGAGCCCCGCGCAGGGCGCCATGATGGCTAGACCCAATCGTGGGGTTTTATTGTATTGATAAGCACATCATGCTGCCAAATTGGGACTTACCATATTAACGATCGCACCGGGGATCGAAAGTATTTATTAATTGTATTTTGATTAAACCCAATCGGGTTAGTTTAATTAATTATAGACCGTAACACTCCCTGAGATAAATGCTGGTTGGGACTCAGGCTTTGAGCGGGTACACTATATCATGGTTGAAGGTAGGCAGCATGAGGAGAAATGTGGTTCTCTTCGATGTATAGAGATAGGCGTCTAGGGATTAAGACAGCAGTCATCACCAGAATCGAAGTTTTTTCTTTAGAGTCAGCGGAAGCAAAACATCTTACATTTTCCTATTTTCTGTGGTTGTTTTTGAGTAGATTATTCTTGATTAAAATTCTCAGGGCACAGATAATATAATACGCAAGTTTTCTTTCCTCTTAAGTCATTTACTTTCATCAGTTGATCAGTGAAGCATTTCACTACTATTGTAGGTTTGTAAGCGTATATTTGTGAACATCAAAATGCCTGAAGAAGAAACTATTTGTTTTGGTTTTAGGGGATATTCATGAAAATCAGTGTTTTTGAAACATGACTGATCGTCGCCATAAGAACTATCTGTATCGGTGCGACGTAAACTGTAAAATAAAAACAGACTGAAATTATTGGAATATAATAAATAATTAATAGGAAAATTTATTCTTGGAGAGAAGGGAAGCAGTACGTGCAGAAATGTTACGTTGTGCCTGCACAGCTTAGTCCAAGTAGCAGCAAGTCTTACTGTTGCTGACTTGGATCAAATATGAACTGCTGCGTAGTTTTAGAAAAGAGAATATGATGATATTACCTTAGTTCATAACTACATTAGTTTAATGGATAATTTGCGATACGTAATTTCTACTTTTCTAATGAATTCATTCTTAATTTCAATTAATGTAAATTACTCACTTAAGACAGTCTATAGATAGTTCCAGTCAAATCTATCGCATTTAACTCAAACTCCCCTCACCCATTCCTCTACGCCTTTTGTTCAGTTTCTACCGCCGAAAGAAAGATTACTGAAAATTCTCCAAGTTATGTAAACAAGATTGATACCGGGGGGTCACGATCATTTGAAAATATATGTCGACATCCACAGTACTTCAACCAGCTCACTTTAAATATGTTACTCATGATACCTCAGTGCAGAGTGATGACGATAAACGTGTCTAATATTCTTATAACGAATACGTAAACTTCATTGTCAATGAACAGTGCCGCTCGCGTTTACCATCACAAACGTCACCAACCAAAAGTCATTTTCCATTAGCGCACAACAAAACGGAAGGCGCTACGTAATAGACATTCCAACCAATAATTAATTTAAACTCCTTAATAATTTCAACAACATGAACAAGGTAACGCAATCTAAATCTAGGTAGTACTGTTCTCAAATAATAAAATGCCACCAATTCATTTCAGATTAACAGTGATCAGTTATTAATAAAAGACACCGTCTTACATTGGGATTTGCATTCGCACCTAAAAGGAGAAGTAGTGAAAGTATTCACAGCAAGTGATTTTTCGCTCGTTAAATGAGCCTACTTCGTTTCAATTAATCAGCAATATTACACTCACCGTAACACTGCCGACAACGTACCTTATTTTCTAAGTGACGACGAAATAAAATATGAATTGGAAAGTCTTTTTTCTTTCAAGTTGCTTTACGTCACACCGACACAGATAGGTCTTATGGCGACGATTGGATAGGAAAGGGCTAGGAGTGGGAAGGAAGCGACCGTGGCTTTTATTAATGTACAGCTCCAGCATTTTCCTGGTGATAAAATCGGAAAGCAGGCAAAACAACTTTAAGGGCTGCCTAGAGTGGGGTTCGAACCCGTTATCTCCCAAATGCAAGCTCACAGCTGCGCGCCCCTAATCGCACGGCCATCTCGCTCGGTCGAAAAATCTAAAATAGCCTGTACGTAAAGTGACACGACATCTAATCATGAACGAACAACCTACCCCTGTCTGAGCAGTAGAACTCAAAAACAATGTCGACGGCAAGGGGATAATGAAAACTCGCTCGCAACATTGTCAAAGTTGAGCTACTGTATTACAGTGGAGATATTCCCAAACGAGTACGATCTGAATGTTGTGTGCACACAAAAATTTGTTTCTTGAAACCGAGGTATGTATGATGCACACGTAAATATAATTATTCAGAATGCAATATTCCGAGTCCACCTCCGTGGTGTGGTGGTTAGCGTGATTAGCTGCCACCCCCGGAGGCCCGGGTTCCATTCCTGGCTCTGCCACGAAATTTGGAACGTGCTACGAGGGCTGGAACGGGGTCCACTCAGCCTCGGGAGGTCAACTGAGTAGAGGTGGGTCCGATTCCCACCTCAGCCATCCTAGAAGTGGTTTTGCGTGGTTTCCCACTTCTCCTCCAGGCAAGCCGGGATGGTACCTAACTTAAGGCTACGGCCATTTCCTTCCCTCCTCCTAGTCTATCCCTTCCAATCTTCCCATCCCCCGCAAGGCCCCTGATCAGCATAGCAGGTGAGGCCGCCTGGTCGAGGTACTGGTCATCCTCCCCAGTTGTATCCCCGACCCAGAGTCTGAAGTTTTCAGGACACTGCCCATGAGGCGGTAGAGGTGGGATCCCTCGCTGAGTCCGAGGGAAAAACTGACCCTGGAGGGTAAACAGACAAAGAAGAAGAAGAACAAGAAGCAATATTCCGAAATCCATACCACCAGAATGTATAAAGTGGAAACAAAATCATGCTGTGAACTACAAAGTCTATCCTCATTATTTAAAATGAAAGCAACGTGCGTCGTATCGAAACCACCAAAATTAACGATTGTAACAGGATATTTTATAGCAATCACAACAACCAGCAACAAGGATTCACCGCGAAGAAAAGTCACAAATTCAACCTTGCCCTCCCACTTCCCGAAATGATTTATCTTCTTTTTCCCTCCTACTCCGGTCCTCAGCTTCACTACAGTCCAACAACTTACCGCCAGACAATAACTCCTACGCTGCAAATGTAAACTCACCATGATTGAGACAACATCAACATAGCCAACCTGAGCACAACGCACAATTCTCCATCCTTCTTTTTCTCCCAACTTACCTGCATCTTCCAGTATTTAATCCTGTCTTAGACTTCACAAATTCCGGATTGTGTCCTATCTAGGACAAGTTGCTCACGACAGTTAACTCTCCTAGACTGGAACGCAAATGGTATACGAGAGAAACGAGCAACATAACATTCACCAACATTTGAGGTACTCATCATATTGATGTAGCCTGTTTTAGAGAGAGACAGTTCTTACCAAACGAAGTCCTCAAAATCCCTGGCTACTCAATTTATCGCACGGCAGAATAGCAACAATTGCGTCCAATGGAGTAGCAATCCTCATCCGGAAGTTAATTTCTCATGATATTGTTTACCTATCATCTCTCTCCGGCATGGAAACGATTGCTTTTGTTTAGTGCCTATAAACCACCATATTAAAACTCAACGAAGGATAGCTACTCACGAACAAATATCATCATTGATTACTATGAGGCCTTAATTCAAAATGTGAATCATTGAGCTGTTGAACCACGAACCGTAATCTATGGAGTACCTTACCTTCTGAGCCTACATACTATTCATACAGATACTAGGTGCTAGCTGACATACTTGAAATCGGCCTTACATATAATTTCCAGTACCTAAATTGCAAACATACTTTAGCAGGATTTGATTCAGATCACTGTCCTGTAATATTATAGATATGACAGCATTCAACTCGCCGCCCACTCTACTTTCGATAAATGGAATAGTCGACTGAAATAACTTTCAAGAAATGCTGGGCAGTAGTTTTCTGCTATCATATTAATTAGAAATCTGTTATGATATTGATGAAGCTCGTCTTCATTTTATTAAGACACTCTCCACTTGTGTACGTTCTTCCACAAAAGTTCCATCTAAGCCAGCCTATCAAACTCTTTACCGCAAACATTCATACAGTTACTACGAGAAAAACAACGTGTTTGACGTTTATGGCAAAGAACAAGACATCCATGGTTTCATAGAATTCTCAGTAATCTGGTTCGAAGTGTAAAAGAAGTATTAGAGCTATACTGGCTCTCATCATATTAAACCTACCTATCAGATTTAAATGAAAAGGACTACAGCCACTTGACAGCGACCAGGCGCATTCTTCCTGAACCCATCATCCCGCCACTACGAGATCACGACCACCTCTATCCAGATGTTAAGTATCAATGCAACGTTCTTGCAAACAACTACAAAGCTATATTCTTACCAAACCAAACCTTAGGTCCTCTACGTAACTCAATAAACGCTGAAAATAAGGAAGCCAGCAAACCTGAATTCACTTCTCTCAGAGAACTACGTCATATTTTCAAGAGTCTTCCCACAAACAAGTCACCAGGATATGATCTCATACCGAATATGGTCTTCAGGAACCTCACTAAGAAATATGTCGATTCACATTATTTAATTTTAAATTAAGGGCTTCGACTCCACCACTTTCCTACAGCCTGGAAATTAGCAGAAATTGTAGTTTTCCATAAGCAAAACAAACCCCCCCCCCAAGAACCATTAAATCAGTCTTCTTCCAACTTTGTAAAGACAGAAAATTATTCATTGGAGAATATCTGAATATGCTATATTCATAATATCTTAACAGACTTCCAGTCCGGCTTTCGCCCTAAGTACACGTTCATTCATCAGCTCCCGCGAGTCAATGAAGCTATTACTGCTGATTATGAACACAAGGAATACACAACCACCTTAAGCCTTGATACAGCCCATACCTTCGATACTGTATGACTTGATGGCTTGATCTTGAAGCTATACCGCACTGGCCTTCATTATTATGTGACCACATTCATCGACAGGTTTTTGACAAACAGACAGTTTTCCGTCCGTGTTTTTAGTACCACTTCAACACCCAGCAGAATTAGGGCAGGAGTAGCACTGGGATCAATCCTATCCCCACTTCTCTTCGATATTTTCATCTCAGATGTTCCTGAATTAACACAGAGTTGCACAGCACGGTACACGATTTGTACTTCCCACCATGATCTGCAAGAGTCTGGGAGAAAATTACAAACATCTTTAGATCAGTTGACGACTTGGCTGACGAAGTAGCGCATATCCCTTAATACCACAAATACAGAGACAAACATATTCACACTGCACTCGTACAACCCTATATCTCCTTTTCAACAGTACAATGAATGTGTTCGCTGGCTATACTCGTTGACTCCTGTAAAATACCTCGGAGTAGTCCTAGACATGTCTTTTACCTATCATGCTTATACACTCCGGAAAAATGAAATATGAACACCTACCGGGCGAGTTAGCCGTGCGGTTAGGGTCGCGCAGCTGTGAGTTTGCATCCGGGAGATAGTGGGTTCAAATCCCACTGTTGGCAGCCCTGGAAATGGTTTTCCGTCATTTCCCATTTTCACAAAAGGCAAATGTTGGAGCTGTGCCTTAATTAAGGCCACGGCCGCTTCCTTCCCTTTCTTAGCCATATCCTATCCCATCGTCGCCATAAGATCTATCTGTGTCGGTGTGACGTAAAGCAACTATCGTACACAAATATTCTTCGTCTTACTGTGTATATATGTGGAGGCACTACGATAATTGCACTCCCAACTAGTACTCATAACCCGAGAACTGTTGGAACGACAGATCGACACTTGTTAAACATTATAAGCACGGGCCGTAACTCACAAAGCGGGAGAATTGCCGTGCTTCTTGTATGCTGAGGAGAGGGCAGTGGTGAGTCAACGGCAGGCCGTCTGATCATCATGTACACCTGCCCTCTATGGTGATCAGCATCGCACAGACAACTAAAATGTCTACAGGCCTTCCAGAATGAAGTTCTCCCTGTAATCACCAGTACTCCTGGTTTGTACGTAACCAACAACTGCGCACAGAAACGGGCAATTCACCAAGTCATCATTACATTCGATCAACAACGAAGAAATTATTCAGCCGGCTTGATCAAGTTCCCGACGCTGGGCATTTGAATGCTACTTGTTGGCGGGGTAGTTAAACACAAAACTGGTAGCGATTAACACTAAAACATATTGACCATCTCTTCTTATCTCACACACTAACACGCAGGTACCACGACTTACACGACACAACACACACAATTACGCTAGCTAGCACTTTGTCAGCGTTCTCAGTGTTCAGCCACACTAATTCACACTGAGTTTCACTCAGTCCCACAGTTAATATTGCTGGCGCTATCACAGTCCTCAGTTCATAGCCCGCACACGACAGTCTCACAGTCTGGTATGACGTACGCTGTCCGCTCGCTCCTATCAGTTGACTTCGTTCACGGTCCCTTGCAGATACGCAGTCGATATATTCCACGCAGCACCAGAACTCTACTTTCACTCACAGAGAGCTGACGCGAGAGACAATTCCACGACGACAGACAGGAAAAACGAACACTCAGCTCCACGGACAAGACACTCCACAGACTGCCACCTCAAACTCAGGCTGCCAACGTTCACAGCGAAACTCACACAGACTTACTGCACTTCGCTTACCGATAGAGCAGTCGCGGGTAGGCTTGAGAGGAAGGATATAATGATACGTGTCATGTCACAGAAGCAGAAGCAAACGCAAATTGACTTTCCCCAGCGCAAAATTCGGACGACAACCAAGTCTGCCTCTAGGGCAGGGCCTCTCAAACACTCAAAATCTCACGCTTGTAGACTGCGGCGCATAGGTCCTGTGCACAGTGCATCGGTCCCTTTCGCCTCGGCTCGGACCAGCGCTTCGTCTCTGGGCTACTCGGCTAAGCTCGGCTCAACTCGGCTCGGATTTGGAGCGCTACGCAGCAAGTGAGGAAAAGGGAGACAGGGGGAGCTAGCAAGACAGGCGTGGGGAAAGAGAGAGAGACAGCGCTATTGCTCCAAATCGAGGAGTGGGTGACTGCACCCTGGTCAACCAAGCGAAGTGGTCTTTTGCATCGTGCTCAGTGCATGCACCAGGTGCATGCGCCCTGAGAGGCCATGCTCTAGTGCCAACCCCGATACCTTCGCTCCGTCATCCCGGGAAATGCGACACCAGCCTACAACGTCCCTACCAGACTCCGCTGAGATATCAGTAACTGCGGACGCGCTCCAGACCATTCTTGAGCAGATCCAGGAGATCCAGACAATCCAGGATACCCTCGCATCCCATGTGCAGATTCTCCTGCGCGCGATCAACCAGGACTGTTACTGGACTCTCCACTCCAATTGAACCAAACCCCTGGCAAGTTTCGCGTGTCTTATACAGCCAGGCGGCCCTTCGAGATACGTCGGACACTAGAAGCCCGTGGAAGCTTCTCGAAAGAGAAGGCCATAGGTTCACAGATCTCGTCGTTTCCGGTCATCGCTAGCGGCTACAGAGAGACACTAGAGGGAGACAGGCACATCTCACTACAAGGTTCTCCTTCCTGAATGAACGCATACGCGGAGAATAACTCATCTGTGACCTTACTGGTGGTCGTGGCCAAATCCCACCAGGCCACATGACTGAAAACAAGATTACCTCAATAATAATGCTATTGCTTTTACGTCCCACTGACTACTTTGACAGTTTTCGGAGACGCCGAGGTGCCGGATTTAGTCCCGCAGGAGTTCTATTACGAGCTATTAAATCTATCGACACGAGGCTGCGTATTTGAGAACCTTTAAATATCACCCGACTGAGTCAGGATCGAATATGCCAAGTTGGGGTCAAAAGGCCAGCGCCTCAGCCATCTGAGCCACTCAGCCCGGCAAGATTACCTAAAAATCTGCTACTTAGTGACTCAAGAGATGATGATTCTGACTAATAACAGTGAGCTTGAACAAGCTTGGGTACTAAATAACTTATTTCTTATGTGTGAAGTGAGTATATATTATCCGTTTTTTGTTAATAATAATGTTATTGGCTTTACGTCGCGCTAACTACATTTACGGATTTCGGACACGCCGATGTGCCGTAATTTAGTCCCGCAGGAATTCTTTTACGTGTCAGTAAATCTATCGACACGAATCTAACGTATTTGAGCACCTTCAAATACCACCGGACTGAGCCACGATCGAACCTTCCTGAAGGCCAGCGCCTCAACCGTCTGAGCCACTCAGCTCGGCCACTGTTTGTTAGAACCTCGTATTGAAAGTGATAATGTGAGGAGGCTGATGGCCAACATTAGCGTGTTATTAAGTGTTTCCTTTTTTTCTCTTCAAGTGTATTGTACATTTTGTTTTAATTACTCGTGTTTCTTTCATTTTTGTTATGCTTAAATTAATTCAAGTCCATCCTGATCGGTATAGCATACTGCTGACGATCGTAAAATTACCCCTGTTGGTTTTGGGGTTTCAGCTGTAAATGGTTAATTCTTCTACCTCAAGAATTGAGTGTCTGTACACACACCTTCATCTCCACACAAGATATCACACTACCATCCACCACAAATATATTCAACCGTGAGTATATCCCTCCACATAGGATTCTGTTAAGAAAGGAAACAAGTCGTACCAGCCGTAAAAGTGGACTAAATACACGTGTAGTAGTGACCCCAAGTAACTGGGAAGAGGTCGAGAAAGAGAATAAGAAGTGACATGGGTTCTAGTTCAGATGGTGAAGCAATGTAAAAGGCTGCATGTTACTAAGCAATTGTAGATAAAATAAGCCTCCAGATTGTGAAGTTACATGCTGGAAATGTAAGAGCAAATAGCTCATTTTTGGTCTTACGTCTCACCTTTATCACTTAATTTTTTATAATTTATTTAGGCTTAAAGGTTTTTATATTTTCTTTACTTATTTTATTTAATGTATTTTATTTAGTAAAGTTAATAGAAGAATTGAACTTCTGTCGGTTACCGATAGCACACATGGCGACAATGGGTTAGGATGAAGCTGAGAATCAGAAACTCGAGCTCGATAGCTGCAGTCGCTTAAGTGCGGCCAGTATCGTGTAATCGGGAGATAGTGGGTTCGAGCCCCACTGTCGGCAGCCCTGAAGATGGTTTTCCGTGGTTTCCCATTTTCACATCAGGCAAATGCCGAGGCTGAAACTTAATTAAGGCCACGGCCGCTTCCTTCCACTTCCTAGGCCTTTCCTATCACATCGTCGCCATAAGAGAAATCTGTGTCGGTGCGACGTAAAGCAAATAGCAAAAAAAAAAAAAAAATTGAGAATAATAAAGAACCGACAGTGGCTTTAACTAAGATACAGACCCTAATATGTGCCCGTTGTGAAAAAGGAAAACCCACGGAAAACCGTCTTCAGGGCTGCCGACAATGGAGTTCGAACCTACTTTCCGCCGAATGCAGGCTGACAACTAGGTGACCTAAGCCACATAGCCAACTCACTCGGCGAAAATAGGTCAGGGAATACCAAAATTAGCCGTCGATTAACACAAGATACCTTGTGATTGGCTCAGAAAAATAAATGGAGTCTAAGTGTATCTCAAACTTGGGGGCACACCCACCACGCTAGCGAGTGTTGCCGGGATGAGTTACTTTCTGAGCCCAAGATGGCGGGTTCGATCCCAGCTAAGTCCGATGTTATTTGGATACGCCAGCCTCGAGTCGTAGAAGAATGGCACGTTAAGGAACTCCTGTTGGACAAAATTCCGGCACCTCAAAATCCCTGAAAAGGTAGTCCCTAGGACGTAAAGCGATTATTATTATTATTATTATTATTATTATTTATTATTATTATTATTATTATTATTATTATTATTATTATTATTATTATTATTATTATTTGTAACTAGTTTAGCTTGTTGCGCTGCTATGGTTAGTTCCTTTCGTCTTGTTCACGTAACACTATGGAAATACTGCTGCCCACGCCATAAAGCCTGATTTGACAGAAATCAATGCGCCTCTGTTCACCACAAAGAAAGATAAAAGGGATTAAGAGTGGTAGTAATAAATTCAATTTTTGAACTGATGGCAAGTTAGAATGCAGACGCACTCCTCTCTAGTAATTAAATCAGTGAGAGAGTTTGAAAGAGGCGCAGCTTACATCCTGCGGTGAGGAATATCGCAGTAGCCGCCACTCACGCATGACTTCAACGTACACAGAACGCAAACATTACTACGGATGGAAGAGCAGGGGGCTCAATTCGAAGTACTGAGCAATGAAGCTTCGCGAGGGAACTGTGGAGACAGAAAAGTAATGGGACATCATAAGCAATGCAAAATTTCTCGTTTTTATTTCCCTAGTTTGCTGCAGAAGAAAGAATGTCGGTGGACAAATTTGCGTAAGCAGTGAGCTGTGCCAGGATTGTGAAAAAAGACGGAGACACTTTTGGTAACTTTTATAAATAAAACTACACTCAAGATATTGTTCCATATTATTTTTAAACTCATACTATCTTCAGGGCTGCCTACAATGCGGTTCGAACCCACTATCTCCCGAATGCAAGCTGACAGCTTCGTGACCAAAACGACGCAGCTACTTGTTCGGTACGACATGTGTTGAACATACAATCTCATAAATAGCAATGACGAGAAACCTTCTCTGGACATGATCTGTGAGGCGCGGTGTTCTATAGTGAAAAGTGTACTGGACAGAAGGGCATTGGAGTAAGAGGCTCCTTACCAGTGGGAGTATATTTGAGTCTCAGCAATGATTCGACATTTGCTAATCTGGTGAGAAGTTTATAACGGTATTGCACCGCAAGCCTCATTGAAGGGCATCGATATGTCAGTCGCGACATTTCCGTCCAGGGAGATATATGTAATATTGGAAGGACGTGCCAAGAATGCCACGTAACCGATAAGCACTCTGTGTTTTCGTTCAGAGATACTATTGGCCTCCAGCTTTTATGGATGACAAATCCAACCCTAATCGTACTACAGCTGCTAGTATGCAGTTGGAAAGGGAGGATTTCTGAAGATGATTTTACCTGCCCTTTCTCCATATGTAAATCCCGCCGGACGCAATGATACTTAATAGAACAACCACTGCAAAGTTATTACAAGGCTAAGGACAGCCTGTAGAATACTGTACCAGAGAATTCTTTGACGTGGCAGAAGCCAACGGCGTGGAGTTGTCGATATTAATAACCCTCAAATGTCATCTCCCTCAGCCGGGATTGAAACTCTCTTTGAAAAGAAAGTTCAGCGATACCCCCCTACTGATATTTTGTTTATCTTATTACCCCTTTCCTTTTGATTTTAATTCCTCATTTTTCTTTTAATGTAAAGCAATTTCTCTGTTCTACGCCACTTTCATATTTAATACCTTCATCACAATTTTATCTTATCATCTCGATGCTTTCCTTCCCTGTCAGGTATAATGATCCATTTTGCTTTGTGGTATTAGCAGTTTAGTTTCTATACCCCCATTGGCCAACATATTACCGTATCAACCGCTTTTTCTTAATATTTCGAGCGTTAATCTTTTCTTTTCTTGTTTATTAAATATGGTAGGAAAAACCTTATCCTGGGCATGTGTTTCACCTTCCATATACTTGAAACTTACAACCATCCTCCTGAACAACTTGTCAGGTACTTTTCTTATTCCACTTACTAATACATCCTCCTGCCGCTGCTATCAGCACCTCAATTAGTTCTTCTCAACAGTTTCGTAAACTCTGCAAACCCCATTTTATTTTAGCTAAGAACTTCTTCTTCTTTAACTGTTTACCCTCCAGGGTCGGTTTATCCCTCGGACTCAGCGAGGGATCCCACCTCTTACGCCTCAAGGGCAGTGTCCTGGAGCTTCATACCCTGGGTCGCTGATACAACTGGGGAGGATGACCAGTACCTCGCCCAGGCGGCCTCACCTGCTATGCTGAACGGGGGCCTTGCGGGGGATGGGAAGATTGGAAGGGATAGACAAGGAAGAGGGAAGGAAGCGGCCGTGGCCTTAAGTTATGTACCATACCGACATTTTCCTGAAGGAGAAGTGGGAAACCACGGAAAACCACTTCGTGGATGGCTGAGGTGGGAATCGAACCCACCTCTACTCAGTTGACCTCCCGAGACTGAGTGGACCCCGTTCCAGCCCTCGTATCACATTTCAAATTTCATGGCAGAGCCGTGATCGATGCGGGGCCTTCGGGGTTGTCAGCTAATCACACTAACCACTACACCACAGAGGCGGACTTAGCTAAGAACTTCCAATCATTGACACTGCCGCTCAAGCGTTTTTAAACACCCTTCGGTTTCTCAGATAATAGGCAGTAATGATCAAACAAAACCAATTTAAGGTACAAATCCATGGGAGCACTAATGCATTACGTTATTCTACTTTTGCTTGATAATAATGATAATGGTGAGTGGCCTCCGGAGCGGCCTGCTGCAGGTATTTTGAGCTGACACCGCACAGGCGACCTGCGCGTCTGCGAGGATGGGGCCCTACCTGTGATGAATTCTAATGATGAAGACGCCACACACACACACACCCAGCCTCCGAGCCATCGGAATTAACCAATGAAGGTTAAAATCCCCAACTCGGCCGGGAATTGAACCCAGGACCCACCGGACCAAAGGCCAGCACGCTAACCGTTTAGCCATGGAGCCGGACACTTTTGTTTGATGAAAAACGTGTAGTCCGCCTCTGTGGTGTTGTGGTTAGTGTGATTAGCTGCCACCCCCGGAGGCCCGGGTTCGATTCCCGGCTCTGCCACGAAATTTGAAAAGTGGTACGAAGGCTGGAACGGGGTCCACTCAGCCTCGGGAGGTCAACTGAGTAGAGGTGGGTTCGATTGCCACCTCAGCCATCCTGGAAGTGGCTTTCCGTGGCTTCCCACTTCTCCTCCAGGCAAATGCCGGGATGGTACCTAACATAAGGCCACGGCCGCTTCCTTTCCCCTTCCTTGTCTATCCCTTCCAATCTTCCAATCCCCCCGCAAGGCCCCTCTTCAGCATAGCAGGTGAGGACACCTGGGCGAGGTACTGGTCATCTTCCCCAGTTGTAACCCCCGTCCCAGAGTCTGAAGCTCCAGGACACTACCTTTGAGGCGGTAGAGGTGGGATCCCTCGCTGAGTCCAAGGGAAAAGCCCACCCTGGTGGGTAAACAAATTAAGAAGGAGAAGAAGAAGAAAACGTCTATATTTTTGATGAAGAATTGATTACTCTTACTTACTAGATTACTTACCCTAAAGTTGTTTTAGAACGCATGATGTATAACTCACCAGATGTCGCTCACATAAGCTGACTAAATAGGTACTGGCAGTAACGCACATTAAGTGCTTCACTAGCAAGCTTAATGTAGACATTGTTTGGTTAAAGTACAGATATTAAAATGAGCAAAAGAATGAAAATTTTAACTGAAAATCGTGTTGGATTAGTGGGCTTACGCACAGCAACACAGAAAAATACTTGAGATAGCAAAGCAAGAACATGTTTCCTTGGGAAGTGTACATTATATCGTCAAGAGGTATGTGTCTACAGAAAGTAATAATTATCGTTGTCGTAAGGAAAGACTTGAGGTAACGTCAGAAACTGAAGGCAAGTACTTGCTCGTAACTAACAGACGTGATCGTTTCAATACAGCGCCTATGCTGACAGCAGAAATTAATCAGTTAAGTTATGAACCGTTCGCCTCTGTGGTGTAGTGGTTAGCGTGATTAGCTGCCACCCCCGGAGGCCCGCGTTCGAATCCCTACTCTGCCACGAAATTTGAGAAGTGGTACGAGAGCTGGAACGGGGTCCACTCAGCCTCGGGAGGTCAACTGAGTAGAGGTGAGTTCTACTTCCACCTGAGCCATCCTAGAAGTGGTTTTCCGTGGTTTCCCACTTCTTCTCCAGACAAATGCCGGGATGGTACCTAACTTACGGCCGCGGTCGGTTCTTTCTCTCTTCCTTGCCTGTCCCTTCCAATCTTCCCATCCCTCCACAAGCCCCCTGTTCAGCATAGCAGGTGAGGCCGCCTGGTCATTCTCCCCAGTTGTATTCTCCGACCCAGAGTCTGAAGCTGCAGGACACTGCCCTTGGGCGGTAGAGGTGGGATCCCTCGCTGAGTCCGGGGGAAACACCGATCCTGGAGGGTAATCCGATGAAGAAGAAGAAGAAGAAGAAGTGATGAACCTGTAAGTGTTTCTACAATAAAGAGATTACTTGAGGATGTAAATCTTACAGGAAATTCTAAGTGAATACTGTCAATGAGAGACGAATATAAGTACTCTGTCGAACAACACGAAAATGTAACTCTTACTCGGTGGAAAAGTGTTATTTACGGATGAATCGAAATTCGAGCTGTTTGGGACAAAACACCTCAAGATAGTTCGACATGTAAAAGGAGAACGCATATCCACAACAATCAATTATGGATGGGTTTCAGTTATGATATGGGACTGCTTTGGCGACAAGAAGACAAGTGATATTGTCCGAATCGGGGGAGTCATAAATAACGTTCTCCAGTGTCATGAAAAACCATCTAGGGCGCGTTTAATTGACAAGAGTTTCGCACAGCAACAAGATGGTGATCCTAAACATTTATTTGCACTATGCAAGAAGTATTCTGAACAATTATAAGCAGAGAAAGAACAGAAATGGTGTAATCTCCTCAGTGCACCGATTGCAACCCGATAGGGCTTCTTTGAGATCATTTGGATGGAGAGGTTAGGAAGAGACTCAAGGGTACTGTAAATGGACTATGGAGCCATTTGCGGAAGAAATTGAGATATATTTCTGATGGAATTTTTAGTAAATTTGATGGAAAGGATGCATATATTGTGCAAAGCAGTGATCGAAACAAGGGGAGATAACGATGAGGAAAGCAACATCTAGAAAGTTTTCTTTAGTTCAATTAAATAACTCTTTTAATACATGCTAAACTTTGTTAACCCCTCCTTTTTCGGTAAATTCATAGAATGAGAAAATGAAAATCCACAGCCTATCTCCAGTCACTCGACCGGGTCAGGAATGGAATGAATGAAGCCCCCATCTAGTGGCGAGGATAGGAATTGTGCCGGCTGCCGAAGCCTGTCGCACTCTGGCAATGATTAATGATGAAATGGAATGATACTGCAGAGTGTTGCTGAAATGAAATATGACAAGGAAAACCGGAGTACCCGGAGAAAAACCTGTCCCGGCTCCGCTTTGTCCAGTAAAAATGTCACATTGAGTGACCGGGATTTGAGCCTCGGAACCCAAAGATGAGAGGCCGGCGCGCTCCGCCTAAGCCACGGGGGCTCACCAGAGAATGAGAGATGTTCGAAAACATTTGAAGGGTAGTGTACGATAATTTAGACAATGTAGGCCTAATTCTTTTATCTGATCACGGCAGTGAGGTCGGTTAGTCGTTGGCCCTCTGTTTCCAAGATAGTGAGTTCGATACTGGCTGAGGGCAGTAGCGTTAGAGGGTCCTTACACGTGGTGGTGGTGGTGGTAGTAGTATAGTAGGTGAATAATGAGAGTCCCGCTCTTCGAGCTAACGGCAGGAGCGCCGGAAGAGCCGAGAGCAGGTGACTTCTAATAGTTTGTGCTCTAGAGACTAGATGGCGATATGCGGACTCAAGGCGCAAGCGAAGCAACAGTAATGTACCTGGCTTAATCTTACAGCTCGTTTATAGTTCGTTGTTTATGCTGTACTCCTAAATAAAATTTTATCTATGCCTACAGTATTTCTATGAGTACAGGTAATAGTCAAAGGAATATTTAGTTATCAAATGTCAAAATAATTAATTTTCCTTTCTACGCATACAAGGCGTTTGTAGGCCTGAACAAAATAAATTATTTTTTCCCCCTCTCCATATTCTAATGCACTGTATAGAACGAGACATTACACACAATAAAACTGTTGAAAGTTTAAATCTGATTAGGTACGCGTCCCTTCACCAGTTGTAACTGAGAGCCGTGCAAGCAGCTGCTAGGCTGTACCTTCCGTCAGAGCGCATACTCTGCTCGTTTGCCTGCCTAAGTTGGAGCGCTGCTCGTTGCCCACCTTTAGCCTAGGTCAATGGACATGTGATCTTTATTCGATAGTCATCACAACGGTCGTAATCGGTTGAGTTTCCCTTCCGTGAACGTCGAGCAAAATCTTCGCTAAACGCAGTTTCCCTGTAGTTTGTTTCTTTCACATGACAAAACCTTTGAAGATATAATGTCAGTAATTTTCATTGTTTATACGGTATGTGTCAAAACAAACAGTACTGAAATGACAAACATACTCTGTAGAACAAAATAAGTCGTTATAACATGTAAGGTGATGACGGCAGCACGCATCTAATTACGTCGCCCTCCATGCCTCACGCATTGTTCATAATGGTCTTGTCGATTCTCGAAAATGTTGAGCGGTTTGGAGGGAAGTCATCTTATCTCGAAACGGATTCCTTCAGCATGCTCTATATGTAGTAATCTGGGGATTGAGGTGCAGGAAGTGGGAAGGGTATGGGAATTCCGTAACACGGGAAACAAAGCGATCCCCAAAATGTTATTACAGAGGGGCAAGGGTGCACATATTGAACACATGTTGTACTGAGACAGCTTAGAGACGTGTTGCTGTTCTCACCTTGCATGTTACAATGACGTACTTCGATGTTCAGAGCATGTCGCTAATTTCAGTAGGCTTTGCAACATGTTGTATTATTACCCTAAATTTGTAAACATCTATTGAACTTTACAGGCTTCATGCCCAGATACATGTTTACAATGCCAGATTACATAAAGCAGAAAGAACCATTAAAACTAACGAAACTGAACAACTATAAAAAACTAAAAACACACCAATTATATTTAGTAAGCGGCCCCTTACATGGTCGGATGACCAGTCCACACGTAATGGCCAACCCTGCAACTCTATAATCGTACCACTAACTTGGTGGCCCTCCTCACGGGCGGGATACCAGTCTCCGTGCAAGGCATCACCCCTAAACTAAATCTAATAAGCTGCCACTAACATGGGCGGATGACCAGTCCACATGTTAGGGCACCCCCTACTTCTAAATTAACCCTATAATCCTAAAATTAATTTGTTGGCCCCCTACATGGGCGAGAAACCAGTCCACGTGTAAGGTGCCACTCCCACAACTACTGTCCGACCATGTCATCACCCCTGGTGAGAAAAGAATGCTGTATTATTAAAATTTATGTTTGTTTGGTTTACTATTACATTGCGTAAGTTTAGATTTGTCCCGCCGATACTGGGGTACTTGCCTAGTTAGAATGTAATTCATTCTTCCAATCCATCGTGAAGTGTTCACTTTATCGATGAGAATTGAATACTTGGGGGAGGAACGCTCCAGTTTCTATTTCTAAGCACAATAAAGGGTCATCTCTTTCCTCGCTACATTGCAACAAATCGACATTCATCATCCTACCCATACACAAATAAAGAACTTTCCACTCTAGTTAGAAAAAAAGGGAGAACAAGCTGTTATTTATCTCCCTGAACCAACTCTCTGAAAGGTCAGTTTCGGGGCAATTTATCATCAAAGAGAATTACGTCATTAGCACTTCTCCGTAGGCAACAGCTTTCAAAGCGTGCAAAATGCGGAGCTACATCGAAACATATTCTCCAATATATCCCTTCTGAAAACAATAGAGACAAGTTAATTAACACGGAAATGTTACCCGACCCATAATACTACACGGTGAATATTCTATAGAAATTTTAATGTAAAGTGAAATCATATATACGGTTAGTATATATTTGTGACTTATGTACGTACAGCTCCTTGGCTGAATAGTCAGAGTACCGGCCTACAGTTCAGAGGGCCCAGGCTCGATTCCCGCCCGGGTGAAGGATGTTTTATACAGATTGCTTTACGTCGCACCGACACAGATAGGTCTTATGGCGACGATGGGACAGGAAAGGGCTAGGAGTAGGAAGGAAGCAGCCGTGGCCGTAATTAAGGTACAGCCCCAGCATTTGCCTGGTATGAAAATGGGAAACCAAGGAAAATCATCTTCAGGGCTGCCGATAGTGGGGTTCGAACCCACTATCTCCCAAATACTGGATACTGACCGCACTTACGCGACTGCAGCTATCGAACTCGGTGGTCAAGGATTTAACTGCGTATGGTTAATGATTCTCTCACGGGGACTGGTTGTTTGTGTTCGTCTTATCTTTACATACAAAGCACAATATTGTGGTCCGGTTTCATGGCTAAATGGCTAGCGTGCTGGCCTTTGGTCACAGGGGTCCCGGGGTTCGATTCCCGGGAGGGTTGGGAATTTCAACCATAACTGGTTAATTCCGATGGCACGGGGACTGGGTATATGTGTCGTCTTCATCATAATTTCATCCCCTTCACGACGCGCATCTGGCGAGCCGAGCTTGTCCTCGGACACACACAACACTAAAAGCCATACTCCATTTCATATCATTGATCACCACAGAAACACACAATAGTGAGTACATTCCTCCATATGTGATTGACATCAGGTAAAGCAACCAGCCCAAAAATTAGGCCAAAACGAGGTCAACGGCCGATCCAAATAAATTGAAAAAATGTCCATTAAGTAGTAGAAGAAGAAGAGTTGTTGTAAATTATACGCACAACTTATCTTCATACAGACTTTGAAGGCTCAGAGAGAAGTTGAAAGTGGAAATGAAAATTCACAGCCTGCTTCCAGTCATTCGGCCGGTCAGGAAAGGAATGAATGAAGCCCCACACCTAGCGGCGAGGACTGGAATTCTGCCGGCTGACGAAGCCTGTCGCATTCCTGTACAGACGAAATGAAATGAATTGGAAGAATGTTGATGGAACGAATGACGACAGGGAAAACCGGAGTTCCAGGAGAAATATCTGTCCCGCCTTCGCCTTTTCCAGCATAAATCTCACATGAAGTGATCGGGATTACTTGAAAGTATACACTTACAGTGTTCTGAATCTGAGCACTTAGTGAATAGAATAGAATTAATTCTATTCCCCTAGTTTCGAACCATAAGAAAATGAGGAGAAAGTATTAAGCTTAATATAAGTTAACCTGAATTCTTTTGATACATACTCGAAATGAGAAACCTTATTACTACTACTGTGCCTGTTACGACATTAAAAATTACAATTAGGTCTAAATAGCGTTTTCTACCCATTTTACACATGATAAATTATTTTCGGTTACAGATGATAAACAGTGCTGATTCAAGGACAAACATGTATAACTTACTATCTCTCAGTACTTACAGTACGTTTGTGAATATTTTGTGCTATTCTGCTTATATGTGCCACACATTCTTTAATAATACAACACCATTTTGCTTTCTTCCACGGCGGTATTCATTGTTGGTTTAATAGTTTGACAATTATATAGAAATGTTCTCTCATTTTATTTTAACTTTACCGGGCGAGTTCGCTGTGCGCGTAAAGGCGCGCGGCTGTGAGCTTGCATCCGGGAGATAGTAGGTTCGAATCCCACTATCGGCAGCCCTGAAAATGGTTTTCCGTGGTTTCCCATTTTCACACCAGGCAAATGCTGGGGCTGTACCTTAATTAAGGCCACGGCCGCTTCCTTCCAACTCCTAGGCCTTTCCTATCCCGTCGTCGCCATAAGACCTATCTGTGTCGGTGCGACGTAAAGCCCGTAGCAAAAAAAAAAATTAACTTTAGTTTCACTATCAAGATATTTGAATCTAAGTACATCTGTCTCTCTACAGACTCTTAACAGATGTTCCTCTTTCACTGCTCCTCCTCAAAACAAATAAAACATTTCGTCATCTTCCTCTCATTGACATTCATTCTTGTATATACCCATTAACCATCAAACCATTTCTGATACTTCCCTATTTTAAGCTTTTCTGTCTTTCTTTTTTTGCCCATAGTGAAAGGGTACTTAGTGTTTAGTGGTCACCTTGAGACTCTTGCTCTTGTAGACTGAGGAAACACTAGGACAATATGCTTCACCACAAGTTACATACATTCTCGTTTCTATGTTACCGGTTGGGTTGGCCGTTCGATTAGGGGTGCGCGGCTGTGAGCTTGCATCTGGGTGACAGTGGGTTCGAAACCCACTGTCGACAGCCCTGAAGATGGTTTTTCCGCGGATTCCCATTTTCACACCAGGAAAATGCTGGGGCTGTACCTTAGTTAAGGCAACGGCCACTTTCTTCCTACTCCTAGGCCATTCCTATCCCATCGTCACCATAACACCTATCTGTGTCGGTACGACGTAAAAATTAACAGTAAGAAGAGAAGCGTTTCTACGTCCATGGACTTCCTGACTTGCGGGAACAATAATAGCATCAACGACAAAATGTTAGCCCGCTCCACTATAGAAATGAAAATCTGCAACGTTTGGAGACTCGTGGTTCAAATCCTGGCATTAAAAGATTATTATTATTATTATTATTATTATTATTATTATTATTATTATTATTATTATTATTATTATTATTATGTCACGTGGCTATTGCTAGCCTGATGCAGCCCTTCTAAAGCAGGCCCTTCGAATAGGGTGGACGGTTTCTGCCGTGTGTGGGAATCTGCATGGGAGGATAGTGTTGTGTATGCTATGCGAGTTGCAGGCATGTTGGGGTCAGCACAAACTCCCAGTCCCCGAGCCAAGGGAATAAAGGGAATAAACAATTCCTATGTTAAAATCTCTGACCCGACCGGGAATTACACCCAGAGTCGTCTGACGCGAAGAACACTGTGCTGATTATTCAACGAAGGATCCGGAAATAATAATAATAATAATAATAATAATAATAATAATAATAATAATAATAATAATAATACGTTCAACGTTTGGTTAATTTTAATGTGCTTTAAGAGACACATCTGTGCCAGAATTTTAACCAAAGAAGGTTCTTTTAGCTGACAGTAAATACACCATTAGCTGAGAGCATAAGCACAGTTGTAGTTCTGAGGCCAAGATAGTGAACTCGATTCCGACAGAACTTCGAGGCGCCTTCAAGCAAGCTGAGTAACTCCTATGGGATAAAATTCAGACACCTGGGCGTCTCTGACAATCCGTAACAATTAAGGATCTTTTATTATTATTATTATTATTATTATTATTATTATTATTATTATTATTATTATTATTATTATTATTATTATTATTATTGACTGACACAAGTCTCTTGAATTTGAGCCATCTCAAATTGAGACCGGCTCAACTGTGATTCGATTCCACAAGCATGTGCAAAGGAGACGAGGACCTAATAAAACTAACCAATGCAACTGATCTAATAGCTTCGACGTTGTAAATCATCTTCTTTCTCTTCTGGAGAATACCAATCGAGTCCCACAACCCAGACCTCGAGAGGCGTGGGTGGCACAGATAACACACCTCGTCCATACAGACACATACACAGAGGGAGAGAGAGAGAGAGAGAGAGAGAGAGCTTTGCAGACCTGTACTCCCCAAAAATGAAAGAACAACAATATTATTCCTACTTAGGCTAAGTAGCTTGTGGCAGATCGTTTACCTAACCACTACACTCAAGAAAGTGCATTCCTGTCTTTCGAAATACGCCGAAGCTCTTTTCTAGATTACACTGGATCACTTTCTACACTTAATGAGATTCATCTTGAAGAACGATCACCCCGCTGTCGCTTTGATTGATCTACACTCTCTTGTCTTCCCGCATGATAAAGTGATCCTCCCCCCTTTTAAGATTATGGATTTACTTCACTCGACTTCTTACTTGCTCTTATCCTCGGAAATGGCACTTCTGTAGCAAGTACCATGAGACCACCTGCAACATAGGGTTGAATGATTTAAAATCCACACGAGAGTCTTTGTTGGTCATGTTCCTCAAACACGCAACAGTGAACACATATATCTCCACATAGGATTGTCTTCAGGAAGGGCATCCGGTCGTAAAGCAGGGCCACTTCCACAGTTCGCATCAGCGATCCCACCAAGATGTGGGGAAGCTGTAGAAGAAGATTATTATCACGATCCTCAAAACTATTCTAGTAGTTACTCCCTTCAACGCATACACCATAATGATACAGATCTAACAAAATATGGAACTGTTGTCTCTATAATCTTTACAATTGTTCGCATTGGTTTAGAGTTTAGAATTTTAGCCTCCTACCTAGTTACCTCGGTTCTATCCCCGGTTTTGGCGAACTTGAATGTTAGTTTGGAAGTCTTATTTTCCTATTTGTTTTACATCGATCCGACTTAGATAGGTTTTATTGTAACAATGGGGCAAGTCAAGGTTAGGACCGGGAAGGAAACGGCCTTTCTTATCCAGCACCCTAGGTAAATTCCTTACCATTTATTTGTTAAGTTCAGCTCTTGACTCGGAGAAAATAAAAATACAGCGTAGATAGCATTATCTCCGCAAAATAGAAAAGCGCAAGCAGTTTTTACACAATGGGGAAACGATTTTTTCCGAAACGGTAACCTAGAGTTCTAGTTGTTAAATTTTATGCTTCTCCTCATTCTTAGCCCGCTGTCACACAGGGCATCGAACGATCAAGAGCGACCAACTGGCATCGAGTACTAACGACTAAATTCATTTACCTTGTCACACTGCTCATCGATCGAGAGGGATCGACTGCACGGAAACAGCTGATATTCCCGCCCAGTACCGTACAGGCTACAGACGTATTCATATTCACGGGAGAAAAAGAATGTGTTGTGAAAGCGATAATTCGGGTGGAAATATGATTCTAACCTATGAATATATTAGGAGAAAGGAAAGAACCAGACGATCGCAGTGGACAAGGTAAAGAGCCATGGAGAATTCCACCAAAGTGTGCCTTCGTTGTGGAATGACGAAGAAAAATTCAGGAACTAGTACCGAATGTTCATCAATAATTACGGTATAAGGAATTAGAGGAAGAAATGTAGTCACTAATAAATATCAGGCAAACAAATCACAGGAAAAGTATAAGTTCTGAGGAAAGGCTGACACTATCGTTAAATTCAATTTTCACAACGATTTTTTTAGGTTTAAAGTCAGAAGTGATGTTCACCTCCGAAACAACTACTGTATGTCCGTGGCAAAATAAGATCAAATAAAGGATTAGTGGCAGGTACATTTCTTTGCATTCTGTAGGATTCTAATAAAGTATTGATAAAAAAAGGACTGAAAACGGTTATGTAGCCTACATCAATTTGAATTCATAATTTGAAGGTGCTACAATGACCAGTGGAAATATATTTATTTAGGCCTACAGGTTTCTGGACATTGGTGACTCATACAGATTTAGGATTGCTCACAATACATCAGTGGATTTGTTCCTATTATATGTGATGCCATTCATAGAGCACTACAGCCAGAATTCTTGACAGGGTCAAAGTTCCAACAAAAGCCTCACAACAGTGGCTCATTGTACTTCAAATATAAGACTAATACCATTTATGCTTATTTGTTTTAATGATGCTGGATCTTGGAGCATAATTACTGTCTTTTCAAATGATATTTTGAGGTGTTTATTAGATGGAGGTTAACAGCTTTTTTTTTCCATACCACTTGGTGAGATCCCACCTACCAAAACAATAGACATATCAAGAAATGCTTCCAGTCAAAATTTACATTACCTAATGTAGAAATAATGTGTCAAGTTTCATTACAATCCTGTAAATAATTTTGAAAGAAAAAAAATGCACATATGCTCTGAATATTGTGAAAATGATAAAAGTATTGGAGTTCCTTACACTGTTTCTCTCCCTCATGATCCTCTGCAAATCTCTTGTTGCCTCTCCTCTTCTTTGTTAATGTGCCATGTTCAGAATAGTATCATATTGCTTTCATGACAAAGATGTTGCTGAATTTCTGTAGGCCTACTGTGTTTTGTTCAAAGAATCTAGGTCCATATCCAAACTTTGCAAGAATGACAATCCTGTCTTAATTTATATCATTGAAGACTACAGCAGCTTCAAAAGCAGCTAATTTTACCAAATGGCTGTTAAGAAAGGTTGTCTATGGACATCTCTTCCAAAGTAAATTCTCTTTGGGGTTCTGTGTATTCACATATGTGTACATTTCTTGAGGAGTTCAGGTGAGGCTAGTGCTCTACACTAGCTTAATAACTATAGGAAAAGCTTCTGGAATATTGTTCTAATAAGTTGGCAGTGTAATAGACTGATACTTGTCACAACTACATGTAAATTACACACAAGGTCTTGTTTATTACCCTCATCACTAAGCATAAAGTACTGTCCCCCTAAACTTCGCACTGGCAAGCTGCTCTAATTGCTCACTTGACAATAATAAACCAATTAATATAAATCCTGCACTTCCATCCAAGTTACTGGTAAACTCCTTGGTACAGAGTAACAACTTTTTCCGCAAAGGTCTGGTAGGACTCTCTTTCTTACCTCAATGTTGATTTTGCCTTTCTGTGTATTGTTCATATGTAACTTCTTTACTGATATGAAGAATACCAAGCCTATCTATCCATCCTGAAATACTTTCCTTATGAATCAGTTCAAGGAAAATGAAAACTTTGCCTTCAATTTAACCCAAAATGAGAACCAAACACTGCAAAAAATAATAGGTGCTAATAACAAGCACCTTGCCTTCTATTTTTAGAAGTGAAGAGTGTGCCTTTCTAACAACTAAATACTATTGCCATCTACAGTAAAATGTTATTTAGGCCTGTTGCTCAGGTGGTAAATGATTTAATTTTGCTATATCTTACATTGCCTGTCAAAACTGTTTGTAAATACCAATTATATAAATTAATGTTTGACAGAGTAGGGTGTATGGGTCTTTTAAGATCTTGGATTGACTTACAGGGTAATTAATCTACTCAACCTTTTATTACAAGCATGTAACTGTCATATGGATATGCTTTTTATAAATATGTACATGTTCTGCCATCATATCCCCTTAATATCACATCCCACAAAATACAGTTTTTTTTATGTTGTAGATTAAAATCTACAAAACTTTGGTAGAAACACCTGTCAAAATAGTTACAAATGAATTTTTCATCTTTGTTTTTCATTGTTTATATGGATCTACAGCACAAGAAATAAAATAATCGGTCTACCTTGATGCCCCCTGTAGGCCTATATGTTATTAATAAATTATAAGTACGGTAACAGACATGAAAGTAGCGATTGCTGGTGCAGACAGGTACCAATGGCAGGAGAGTACTTGGAATGAGGAGATAAAGGCTACCTAAGTTACAAAGGTATAAGGTGGCAGGGAGGGATTCTGTCAGGTATAACTCTAGTAAGAATTTTGTCCTATGCAAACGACTTGGTCTATTGAAACTGTGCAATCTAATATCTTGCAACTTCAAAAAGGATGCAATGAATATGACATGAAAATTAGTCGTTTCAATTCTAAAGTGATGGCAGTAGGGAAGAGTAGTAGAACTGAATGTCAGGTTGAGAATACAAAATTGGAACAGGTAGATAATTTCAAATAGGTATTTAGGATGTGTATTCTTCCAGGATGGCAGTATAGTAAGCAACATTGAATATAGATGCAGTAAACCCAATGCAATGAGCTTGCAGTTGTGTTCAACAGTATTCTGTAAGAAGACAGTTAGCTCCTGGACAAAACTACTCATGTCTTTACACTGGTCTGGTTTCAGACCACCTGTGCTGTACATACCTAATGCAATGAGTTTGCAGTTGTGATCAACAGTATAGGTACCAAAAGAAGGAAGTCAGCTCTTGGACAGAACTATCAATACGCCGGTCTGGTTTCAGACCACCTGTGCTGTACAACTGCTTACTACATAAACACAGAAGGGACCTACTACATGTATTTCAAAATACTCCTTTCCTTGTAAACCATACATGTTCTACCACATAAAATATACAAATTAAGATGTTGTAATAATGCTAATAATTTAAAAAAATTGGAGTTAAGGTTCTTTCCCATCAGGTGCTAATACACATAACTCACTGAGGATTCAAATAAATATTGATAGATAAGTATAACAAAAACTGATTTAATTAAAAAAGTAGAACATTTCTCAAGAACATAAATTTTATTTGATTCTTTCTTGATCTAACACTGTATACAACAGTTCCTGAATTTTAACTTTGAAAACCCTTCGACCTAGTACACTCATTCTTTCCATGTCATCACAAAGACACTAAAAATAACACTGATTACATTTTCTTTTCAGTTTTCAGTATCTTTTCTAAATATTCACTTAACACATCACTGTCACTGTCACTTTCACATTTCTGTTTCTTTTATTTTTAACTGCTGGCAGAGCTGTTTGTGGAAGCAGAAGCCACTGGACTGGAAGTTGAAGTCCCTTCAGTAATTTCTGATCTGTAGGAGTAAGACCCCTCCAACACAAATTATTTCTGCTTCCTCCTCCTCTATTTCAGCTTGGTGAAAAGGCTCTCACACATCAGGTGCCACTTCCATAGATGTGTTTGTTACAGAACTGAAAAAAATGAACAACATATTAATGCAATTCTAAATTGGAGCTATATTTTAGTCTGGACACAAGCCTTCTGCTTAAGAAATTGTTACTTTCAATAATTATTTTAGTAAGATGATTGTTAGGTTGGATTATATTATATTACTTTCAGTTATATCTGATAAATTAATGAACAGATGGGTGGAACTTATGGCCTACAGACTGAATCTTCCCCTCACTCTTTCACAACTATAACACTGGTCTGTAGTGTAGGCCTACTTTTAAAAATAAATATTACAGAATTGTACCTTTTTCCAGCAATGAAGAGTTCCAGAAAGTTGAGAGCATTGAATTAGACCCATTTTATGTTTTCTGTACAGCAGAACCTGGGAAGAGGAGTGAGGATGTTATCTCTCCAAGTTCGATATCCAGCCTTCAGAATTTGCCTTGTTTTGGCACAACTTTTTCCTGAAACAATGAATCAGAATATTGTGACATATACATGTAGTAGGCCTACTTATGGCATAGGCCTACACTTATTTGTCATTAAAGCGAACAATGGTAGGCCTATTCATTTCATTAGGTACCGGTACGAGATGGAGGTTAGGAAAGCACTGCTTATGTTTTCCAAACATTTCTTCAATTAAGTTACAAGAATGATAATTACTAGTTCTCCTAGTATAACTTTTTTTACCAATCTATTCCGTATAATATATTTTATCAATAAATAATCTAAGATAACACTATTCATAAGATAATCGTAAAAATATAATAATTACTTACCAGTTTTTGTCCCAGTTCTCGACGCTATAGAATGCCATACAAAATTCACGGTCTCCCTATTACTATATCCAGGGAGTCTAGGATTATACACCACTTTGTTTTCATACACTAAGCAAATTAATGTTTCGATTTCATCAACAGATGACTATGTTGCGTCCGCCATCATCGAACGACTGCGACTGAAAAACGGACACGTTTGTTTTCACAAACCAGTCGATCTTCATCGCTCGTAGTTGATCGCTGACGATCGATGCTGTGTGACTGGTGCCACTGCCCTCTGTAGGTTTGTTTTCTTAGTCGGTTGATCGCAGTCGTTCGATCGAGCCTGTGTGACAGCCCCCTTATGGTCGTTGCCGTCTCTTTGCCGTTAAGGACAAATTTATCAGCCTTAACAATGTGATTGGCAGGGATATTTCTTTCCTTTCGAAGAATAGCATTTGTCCACTTCAAAAACACGTCACCGGGCGAGTTGGCCGTGCGCGTAGAGGCGCGCGGCTGTGAGCTTGCATCCGGATAGGGGGTTCGAATCCCACTGTCGGCAGCCCTGAAGATGGTTTTCCGTGGTTTCCCATTTTCACACCAGGCAAATGCTGGGGCTGTACCTTAATTAAGGCCACGGCCGCTTCCTTCCAACTCCTAGGCCATTTCTATTCCATCGTCGCAATAAGACCTATCTGTGTCGGTGCGACGTAAAGCCCCTAGCAAAAACACGTCGATCGTTTTGGGTGGTATAGAGATCTTACCTGATTATCAGAATTGGGAAGTAATTGAATAAATGTAATTGGATTATCGGATTACTTGTAAAAATTACATTCTTTGTACATTTCACTTGTAATAATTACGTTTTACAAGCCGTATTTTTACGTGTAATTTACTTCTTGAAATAAAATTCTAATCGTTACATATCAGTAACCGTTACTTTCTAGTAAATGATACAGGCCAACATCGGAAGCAGAAACGGGACAAATTAAATGGTGGTGAAGATGGCTTTTTCAATTCTACTACAATAGAACCAGTAACTTAATCACTTCGGGATGATGTATTTCCTTACCTCTCAAACACTTCCAGTACTTATCCCAGAGATGTTCTTCAAATTAAACACGCAGATATTCCATCAAGTGCTCCTGTTGGGCGTCTTTTCAGTAAATGCAAAGATGTATTCGTCGATGCTTAGGGATGAGAATTTTTAAGAAGCAATTAATTTATTTGTGAAGCAAATGGAAAATTATTTGAAACTCCACAAGGCATTAACTAAAATAAAAATGTTGGGAAATGATCATTTCGAATGTTCCAAGCTATCATGTTTAGTCTCACCTTTTAAGGATAGCCCACTTAATGTCTGTATACTAAAGAAAAACCCACGCAAAGTGAACAATATATCATTCTTGCAAACTTCGGTATGGTTAAAACTTCATGCGAAAGAAAAGTCACAGATTTTTTTAAGACTACCATTCTGTAAAGTAATTGCAATTTTGCTAATTACTTGTTGAAATTGTAATATATTAAGACATTTCTCAGGTAACTATAATTCAGTCCAACGTTTCTTTTACACTTTTCTTTACATCGCGCCGATACAGATAGGTTTTCTGGCGACGATGGGATGAGAAAGAACTAGAAGTGGGAACGAAGCGACCGTGGCCTCATTTAAGATACTTGCCTGGTGTGAAAATGGGAAACTACAGAAAACCATCTTCACGGCTACCGACAGTGGGGTTTGAACTCTCGTATTTAACTGTAGCCCTTATGATTTTTTTCGTCTAAAATACAATATTTCTTTCTTCTCTTCGAACCTTTGAGTTTTTTTGTAAAATCTGATGTTCCAGCGTCTTTTATCAAACAAGACACCAATTCCTTGGAGTGAGGATGAGCTATTTTTATCAGACGGTTGAACTTAGAATACCATTCATCAACGGCGTTGTTTGTTTGGTGTCGTTCTCCGTGACAATTCCATAGCTCAAGTCGTATTTGTAGATTGTCCAGTCACAGGTCGTCGAAGTAGTCGAAAAAATATCTTGATATGAAATCAATAATAATAATAATAATAATAATAATAATAATAATAATAATAATAATAATAATAATAATAAATCTACCGTCAACGTAGCAAAGTACGGGCACCCAGCTAGTAAACTTAAGAATTGTTTGTTTGGAAAGCTCCTGTCGCCTGTGCAGCTACCTACACTTGTCGTATATTTTGTGACTCGTTAGCTTATTTATTTCGGCTACATATTTCTTGCCGGTATTTTGATACTGGTTTCTCTCAACTTCGTGTTTGTATATTTTTAGACTAGGATACTTTGAGCCAGCACCTCCCTATAGGACTACAATAACCGGGAGTAGAAAAATCTGTCTAAGGCGTGACACAGTCATCTGAAGAAATTGATTACCTCGGATCGAGTAGGAATACGTAAGTAGCCTCGACAAAGAATACTACAATGTATTTGAAACTTCAGCAACCTGTAGATAACGTTCATAAAAACAACGGTTCAACCCGGCAAACGAACTTAAGAGTAACACATTTATTGTGTCAGTTAATTGTGCGCGTTCTAAGTCTGTATTTCTGCGAACAGAAATTTAGAGACTTTGGGAACATGCTACAAGTGAAATTCAGAACGACATTCTTGAAGAAAATATCGTAGTTTTACCAGGAATGAGAGGAAATATTTGGAAGGAAAAACAGTAAACGTTTAGAAACGTGACAACATCGTTATTGATGTGGAACAGCGACTTCGTGAGAAAAGGACATAAAATGCTGAGTGGCACAAGACAGGAAGGTCTTTCTTAAGAAAATAATTTGCTGACTGCAAACAGAGATATACTAAGACCTTCGTCTGGAGCGTCGCTTTGTGAGTGAAACATGGACAATAATTAGCTCAGCGAGAATAGAACCTTTTGAAGTGTGGGGTTACAGAAGAATTATGAAGGTGAGATGGGTAGGTCAAATCAAGAATGAAGAGATATTCAATCAAATTGGTGAGAGAACAATTTGCCAATATTTGGCCGGAAGAAGTTATAGAATATTAGAACACATTTTAAAACACCCAGGACTTGTTCAGTTAGTTTTTGAGGAAAGTGTAGGCGTTAAGAACGGTAGGGATAGACCAAGGCATGAACATGAAGAACAGATTACAGTAGATGTAGCATGTAGCAGTTACGTAGAAATGAAAAGGATAAGGTGGCTTGGAGAGATGCATCAAAGCAGACCATGGAATGATGACGTAAACAACAACAGCATTATTATTATTATTATTATTATTATTATTATTATTATTATTATCATCAGTAGTAATAATTACACTAACAGAGGTTACGTCATTTAGTTCACACATAATTGTCGATGAGGCAGACAATTACGAAGTTTTAAGGTACTATGTGAAATAATGGGGTTTGATAGCTAAGCGACATCATTACTAGCTTCTCTGCAAGACAGCAGCAGTTCAAATCTCAGTCAACATATTTGATGCTTTTAAACTGAAGAGTCTCGTTCTGTAGCTCGATTTCAACAACAAAATTCCAGGTCGTGTGGCCGGTGGTCACCAAATCAACGTCACGTTAAAACCCGACATTAATATATTATAACTTATTATAACTTAAGTCTATATGGTGAGTGCGAGAAATTACCCGGTGACGTAAAATCGAAGTAAGTCAAGAGAATTTAACCACGTAAAAGTTCTGTAACATAGAACTTCGCTTTTTCTCTCGAATTTTCTTCCCACGAAACAGATTTCTTGAGGATTTGAAATTATTTTTCAAAAGTCTCATGCAATGTGCATGTGATGGTGTACAGCTGACAGAGTAGCTCTAGTAGTTCCGGTATGAACCAGAAAAGTCCCCTGGAGGGAGGTGGGTATCACTGAAATAACCTTTGCTCCTTGTGAAGCTACCAGACTTATACCCTGGTGAATACGGATGAATGCCCTTTAGGTGTGTAAATTGAAAACTTATAAAGCTATAGCAATAACAACCTTCAGAGTAAAGCATCTGCAACATTAAACAATTTAGACTCTCAGCGTTCTTGGATGTGATGCGGTGTTGAGGTTGTCGAGTGGAATCTATTACAGGATTATCAATTTCATTACATTCTGAAATTTCACGCTCTGTTGAACGTAATGAATTACACACTCCCTTTCTATGCACCCACTCGTAAACATTAAACGCTGCTGAATTATGTTGGATGGACGTGTTTGGTAATTCACTTTACTAGTGTCTCTTGTCAGATAGCTAGACCTGCGCCTGATAAATGTGCCAGGTTTTTTTAATCAAATTTGTCACTGCCTGTCCTTCACTGATCTTAAAATCAATGACAAATAAACAAGAAGAATCAGTTATTGGCAACAAACGTGATAAAGCTTCTCAGATGCTCCCATTTTTCGTAATTAAACCGTATCTGCCCGCTCTTCCATTTTTAAAACAATATTATTAATAGGATAATTGCTTGGATTGCAGACAATTTAATTATTAGTGTACAGTATATCCTCCAGCAACCCTGTGCATCGTAATGACGCATCAGGTGTTTGATATCTTCGCGCTTAGAAAATTAGTGTAACTTGTGGTAGCCTGTTGTATCATATCTGATGCATTCTGCGCCTTACGTGTGTAATATTCCTGCTGTTTTCCATTCAAGCGTACAGGTGGCTGCACCGTTTAAATGTCAAAACTCGGAATAATTCCGAAGTACCATATATGATAGGCGAAGGCGAAACCTAACACCCACTCTCCAAAAAGAAAATTCTCCAAAATATTATTTCTACAGAGATGTTTTATCTTTCCCCATAACATCCAACTAATTACATAGCAAACGGTTTTAATGTCTAAATCTCCCACTGGAACACCCAAAGGCCCAATGGCCAAACATATTGCAGTCCCCACAATTATTTTTACATGTACCATATTTTGTTCCCTATAGGCCTATCAAGCAAAAAATGTGTTTTAAAATATCTAACTTTGGATTTTGGGTCTCTAGAGGATATACCGTATTCAGTACTAATATTTTGATGGGCTGCGTGAAGTAGTATTAGGAATAGGTTGGAACCTCCCTCATACTTGACGAGGAATGATAAGCATAATATTACGGCCACAAACCAACATAAAGACGTGGGCAAGTTTTCCTTCGTAAACAGGACCATAAGGGATTGGAATAAATTATCTGCAGCAGTCTTTGATGGATTCCCTTCGGGTATCAAGTAATTTAAGAAGACCATTAGTGCTAGTGTAAAGTGAAAACTAAAAGTTGTAAATTACAGACACTGAATATGTGATGTTCTGCTTGATTTAGATTGTGAAAATAGTAGTTGTTCTTATTGTATTCCCTTTCCAGGAAAATGCTTGTTGTACTCATGTTGTCGTTCTTGTTGTTGTTGCTGTTGGGTAATTACCTATGTTTTAACTTTATTATCACTTGTAATGTTAAGCTAGTAGCTTCAACCTATAGTGCTGTAAGCCGTAGTGTTAAGCACTGGAAACAATTAAGATGTGTGTGAATTTGTATATAATGACGCTGGGTTTAGAAAGTTAAACTGGTAGTATTTCTTGTAATATTTTCTTACCATGGAATTGCTTGTTGTACTCATTTTGTTTGTTTGTTTGTTTGTTTGTTTGTTTGTTTGTTTGTTTGTTTGTTTGTTTGTTTGTTTGTTTGTTTGTTTGTTGGGTAATTATATTAACTTTACTTTTATTATTACGCTACTGTAAGTGACCATTGCCACCAGGATATTTCCCATTTGCAATGTACTTGTTAACAAGAAATAAAAAATAAGAAATGCATAGTTTGGTTGCAAACCGAGGCTAACCTGAGGAACCATTCAAATAATTTCAGTACTTTTCACTATTAGAAAGTGTATTTGTTCCAGATTATTACCATAAAACCTATACAGAGTTATCTGATAGAGACCTAAATAACGGGTTTAGTCGTGTCAAAGAAGGAATATATCGATGGCTTACTTCTAAAAGTTCTTATCTCCGATTGCACTTCCTATCCAATATCAATACGGATTTACAGTCCATCAAAATAATTTTTGTTGTGCTCATTTTCCTATGCCGGCCCCGTGGTGTAGGAGAAGCGTGCCTGCCTCCCGCCCGGAGGCCCCGGGTTCGATTCCCGGTCAGGTCAGGGATTTTTCTCTCGGCCTGAGGGCTGGTTCGAGGTCCACACAGTCTACGTGATAAGAATTGAGGAGCTATTTGAAGGTGGGATGGCGGCTCAGGTTTCGAAAGCCCAGAATAACGGCCGAGAGGATGCGTCGTGCTGACCACACGGCCTTTCGTAATCTGCAGGCCTTCGGGCTGAGCAGCGGTCGTTGGGCAGGCCAGAGCCCTTTCAAGGGCGTTAAGTGCCGTGGGGTTAGGGGGTGATTTTCCTATGCAAACGTGTAAAGGAAACATACATTACATTATAGACCGTTTTGCCTTTCAGCGTTCAGTCGGCAAGCCTCTGTGTATTTACGAAACGTCGCAACAATCCTCTATTTGCAACTAGTACTGTGGCCTCATTTAGTTCTATACTTCTTATCTGCATATCGTTAGAAACTGAGTCTAACCATCGTCGTCTTGGTCTCCCTCCTCTTACCCTCCATAACAGAGTCCATTATTCTCCTAGGTAACCTATCCTCCTCCATTCACCTCACATGACCCCACCGCCGAAGCCACTTTATGCGTAGGCTACAGCTTCATCCATCGAGTTCATTCCTCACTTAGCCTTTATCTCATGGTTCCGAGTACCCTCCTGCCATTGTTCCGACCTGTTTGTACCAGCAATCATTCTCGCTACTTTCACATCTGTTACTTCTAACTTATGAATAAGATACCCTGAGCCCACCCAGCTTTCACTCCCGTAAAGCTAAGTTGGTCTGAAAACAGACAGATTTAAAGATAGTTTCGTTCGGGACCTGACTTCCTTCTTACAGAACACTGTTGATAGCAACGGCGAGCTCACTGCATTAGCTTTACTACACATTGATTCAGTAGCGTAGCCAGGATTTCAGTTTGAGGGGAGGCATTCATCCAGAGTTTTATTTTGATAGGTGTCCAAACTTCCATCGTTTAGGTGGTGTAGAATACCTCAAAAGGAAATGAGTGTCCTTGGTTCCAAGGAAGAGTTGTGGATTCGTGCGGATTCCGGAAGCTAATAGTAATCTTCTTCTTATTCTTCTCATTCTTCTTCTTCTTCTTCTCCTTCCCCCAATTTTCCCACATGTGTGGGGTCGCGGGTGCGAACTGTGTCGCACATGTGGATTTGGCCCTGTTTTACGGCCGCATGTCCTTCCCGACGCCAACCCTGTATAGAGGGATGTAATCAGTGTTGTGTCTTTCTTTGGTGGTTGGTAGTGTAGTATGTTGTCTGAATATGAATATGTTGGGACAAACACCCAGTCCCCAGCCAGAAGAATTAATCAGACGCAATTAAAATCCCCGACCCAGCCGGGAATCGAACCCTGGACCCTCTGAACCAAAGGCCTCAACATTGATCATTCAGCCAATGAGTCGGACTCCGGAAGCTAATTTTAATATACATTATATATAAAGTGCTTAATAAAAGTACATTCGTTAAAACTTCTGGGGTGTCTGGACTCCTTAGACGAAGCTCCCCCCAACCCCCTCTGGCTACTTCTGTTACTCCCATCCCAACATAACTGCAGCATTTCATATATTCCGGGTACAAGTGAAATTAATGCAAGAATAAACAGTTTGAGTAAGGATGCTATATTCCAATTTAGACTAAATACGGTAATGTTATTATAATAATGGACATGTGATAAGCAATAAAGAAGTGAAATTTTATACAAATAATGCGGCAAAGATATACACACACACACACACACACGTCGAATACAGGTTTCTCATCCTTCTTGTCCATGGCTAGATGCTGAAGGCAAGAAAATGCTGGCCCACCGTGACTTGTTATTTCGACATTATAAACAGACTCTAGATGACAGACTTCGAATCAAACCGCATCTCAAGAAATCGCACAAAGCAGTTAATCAGAAATAAAAATGTATATACTCCCGGAATTTAGCTAACAACTTAAATTCCAATCGCGCATGTGACCAAATTAGAGCTCTGGGTATAGGAAAACATCAACAGAGACAGACAACTCCTGACATTCCACTTGACGAACTGGACGGTTACTTTAGTAGAATAAATATTCAAGCTACCCAAATTAACTGCACCGACTCACCGCCTTCTCCTCCAGCCAATCCACCATTCACATTTCACAGTGTCACAGAAAATCAGGTTAAAAGGCTTTGTACTCGATTAAATCAAAGACTACAGGTGTAGATGATATTCCTATTACTTTTATACATAACATTATGGGTGCCGTCTTGCCTATACTGACGCACATACTGAACTACAGTTTACTAAACGGAACTTTCCCTACTGCCTGGAAAACAGCCAATATTATATCGGTACCTAAGAGTTTAGACCCACAATCACCCTCTGACTATCGTCCTATGTCCATACTCCCTGCGCTTTCTAAAGACTTTGAACGTTTAGTATACGAGCAAGTTCTGGAATACCTAAATAAAAATGATCTTTTGGACCCTTTGCAATCTGGATTTGAGAAGGGTCACAGTACTGCAACAGCACTTTTGAAGGTTACTGAAGACTATGGAAATGCTATGGACAAACGATTGCTCACTATACTTAGCCTTCTTGACTTCAGAAGCGCCTTTGACACTATAGTAATTCCGACTATGATAAAGAAAATGGAACTGCTAAATTTCGACCTGGCTGCGCTTAAGGTTTTTAGTTCTTATTTGAGTAACCGTCAACAGCGTGTAACAGTAAACGACAAGGCCTCTAAATGGAAAGTGAAACTTAGTGTTGCTCCACAGGGCAGTATTCTACGGCCCCTCATTTTCTGTATTTATATCAATGACATACCATCTGTGACAGGAAATAACACACATGACCTCTCTGTGCTGACGATCTTCAGATATATCGACACTGCAAGACAAGATATTAACAGGGACCTCCGACGACTCAGTGTACTGTATATCACAACGAAGCTCTCTTATACTAAACAGAAAAAAACTCAGACAATTGTAATTGGATCACGAAAATTACTGAGCTGCTCAAACAATGTCGCAAACCCGCCTATCCTACTGAATGCTAACATTATTCCCTACAGTAAAACGGTTAAAAATCCCGGCGTAATGATGAATGAAACAGTTGATTGGTCTGATAACACGAAAGAAATACGTAAAAAGATTTTTGGAGTTCTTCACCATCTTAAACGGCAGAGGGATGTATTTAAATTTGAGCTACATTCCAAACTAATACAGACACTCATTCTCCCTGTTCTTGATTATTGCGACGTTGTTTTAGTTGACACGACAAAAGAAGAAACGAACTTCAACGAGCACTGAATTCCTGCCTGCGATTTATTTACAATATTGGGTACGATGTTCGTATCATACCATACTATCAGGCTGTCTCACGGCTGATGTCTGATAAACGTCGGCAGCTACACACTTTAACGATGGTGCTCAGAGTGGTAGCTGAAAGTCAGCCAATGTGTATTTTTTCTAAATTCATCTTTTTGTCATCATTTCACAACTTAAATACACGTTCTAGATTCATTCTTTCTACTCCACTGCACCGCACAAATAAAATCAATAGATCATTTGTGGTGACTGTCGCCAGATTATGGAATTCCCTGCCACTTCAGGTCAGAGAAACTAGCTTTATTGATCACGATTTAAGGTCACCTGCCGAGACTACCTGCTAAGGACAGCTGACTGAATGGTTGAAGTATGAATGTGTGCCTTCCTGAGGATTAGTCCTTTTTAAGAGCTTTTAATATTAATTTGTTCTAATATAAATCTAGTTAGTAATTTATATCAATTTATTTTCAGTTCTACTAATTTATGTAGTTTTAACTATTTTAAGTATCTCAGTATTTTATTTAAGATTCTGATTAGTTTGTGGTTGAGTATACGAGAGGGCCTGGAGCCCTAACTTCGCCACTGTACTGAAGGCATAAATAAATAAATAAATAAATAAATAAATAAATAAATAAATAAATAAATAAATAAATAAATAAATAAATAAATAAATAAATAAATAAATAAATAAATAAATAATGTAAAGCGTATGGGTATAGATATTTTGTTAGTTGGTAAAGAAAAATACACGTCACAACATATGCTATGTAGGGTTTACCTTGTCCTATTAATTAAGTTTTGTGACGCTAATATTCGTATATATAATTTTTACTAACGTGCCAGAAACCAACGAAACTGAGCTGTTGCCATTTCAACACAGTTTTAAGGGCCACCGACCCAAGCCGGGATTTGAACCTGCGAACTCAGACTCAGAAGGACAGCGGCTCAACCAACTGAGCCACATGAAAAGGAGGCGTTTGTGATTATTGTTATATATAAATGCAGTTAGTATTTTTACAAAAGTTTTATGAGGAGCATTTATTAAGGCATACGTTTTCTTACTGTCCTAAATGCACGAGGCCGGACAGAAGAACTAGCTGGAAGCTAAAGAAACTTGCAGGGGTGTCGCTTCCCTCTCTGTTCACTTTTCCAAACCAAACTGCATGGCGTAACAGCCCCGAAGGGCCGTCGCCTACCAAGCGACGGCTGTTCAGCCCGGAGGCCTGCAGATTACGAGATGTTGTGTGGTCAGCACGACGAATCCTCTCCGCCGTTATTCTCGGCTTTCTAGACCGGGGCCGCCATCTCACCGTCAGATAGCTCCTCAATAGGGAACATGCATGATCCGGGGTTTTAATTAAAAATATGCTAATCTGATTCAAAATTGCATGTAGAATTCAAAAATGTGATCAGAATGTACAAATAATAACTCCAAACATGATAAAAATCTAGGAAAATATCACGTCACGCAAGTACGCGATCTCATTGGCCTGACGTCATCGTACAGGTTGACTGAATTAGCAGACGAAATAACACATAGTGTGCTGTGAGAAGCAGGATACACGTCGCGTATTTCTACTTTACGTTAGTGTCTAGTATGGTTAAATTCGAGGTCTATACATTGGATAATAATCTGAGTGGTATATTTTAGACTTAAAATGAATCCTGCCCAGACAGTGAGGCAGAAAACTTATAAATGGTGTAGAGTTCCGATGTGCAATAGCACATCGCATACCATACCAAACAAATTGTTTATAAACGTTCCAAAGACGCTAAAACTAGGGAGAAATGGATTTTGGCGAGCTGGAGAAATGCTGGTGATATATCGGAAAAGTCTACAGTTTATTTTTTTGAAGATTTTAACGTAAGATGAATTTGTTTGAATTTTCAAATCACTTTTCCATGTCAGCTGTTCTAGTGGTAAAACTTTAAATTTTAATGTATGATGCTTTATTTAAATGCTTCAATTACATCTTGGAATATGAAAGTAACAAACAGTGCATTAAATAATGCTGATTATTAAAGTATTCTCCAAACCTAACCTATGTTTTGGGTGATCCATATCAAGATAATAAATCGAAGGGGTTCTGAACCATTTTGACAGCTCTAATTCTACCAATATATCTTGGCATGGGACAGTTATGTATGTCTTTATTGAAGAGCTTAATTGGTAAAGAAATGTAGGCTATATCTAAATACTCTATAATGTAACAAAGAATAGGGGTGTACATCATGAAAGGAAACAACGTGAATTTAACAAATGTATAACTCTACACAAAACCAATGCTTGTCTGTTGGGGTCTTATAAGTTAACAGTGCTCAATTATAATAATTATCATAATATTAATGAAATAACATAATTGCACACAGGTGAAAATAGTGATGTAGGTGTTTGAAATATTGTCCAACTTAGCCTAAGTTTTAGGTTATACAAGCCAAGTCAATAAACCGAAGGGTAAAAATACCGCGCGAGTTGGCCGTGCGGTTAGGAGCGCGCAGCTGTGAGCTCGCATCCGGGAGATAGTGGGTTTTGAACCCCACTGCCGGCAGCCCTGAAGATGGTTTTCCGTGGTTTCCAATTTTCACACCAGGCAAATGCTGAGGCTGTACCTAAGGCCACGGCCGCTTTGTTCCCATTCTTAGGCCTTTCCTGTCCCATCGTCGCCATAAGACCTATATGTGACGGTGTGACGTAAAGCAAAAAAAAAAAAAAAAAAAAAAAAGTAAAAGTCACAGCACCCAAAGACATTCCTGTATTGAGCGACTAAAATGTCACCAGGACACTTTTCTTTCCTGATATGCTCAGCTTGTTAAAAGCCAAATGTAATTAATGTTATTGGCTTCACGCCCCGCTAACTACTTCTACGATTTTCGGAGGCGCCGATGTGCAGGAATTTAGTCCTGCAGGAGTTATTTTACGTGCCAGTAAATCTACCGACACGAGGCTGACGTATTTGAGCACCTTCAACTACCACCGGACTGAACCAGGATCGAACCTGCCAAGTTGGGGTCAGAAGGCCAGCACCTCAACAGTCTGAACCACTCAGCCCGACTTGTGAAAACTAGATGAAGTCATATTTATCTTTATCATGTTTAACTCTTTCCCTCCACAAAGATATTTAATTCTCTTTCATGGGCCCCGGAAGTGGGTAGGCCAGTTGTCCCAACCATAAATATATATATTTTTTTAGGAATGATGGATTATAGCCCTATAGCACTATGATCTTTCTTTCTTTCCTTCTTTCTTTCTTTCTTAATCAGTTTATCCTTCAGGGTTGGTTTTCTCTCGGACTCAGCGAGGGATTTCACCTCTACCACTTCAAGGGCAGTGTCCTGGAACGTGAGACTTTGAGTATGGTGATGAAACTGGTGAGGAGGGCCATTACCTCGCCCAGGCGGCCTCACCTGTTATGCTCAACAGGGGCCTTGTTGGAGGATGGGAGGATCGGAAGGGATAGACAAGGAAGAGGGAAGGAAACGGCCGTGGCCTTAGGTGCCTGGAGAAGTAGGAAAATACGAAAAACCACTTCGAGGATGGCTGAGGTGGGATTCGAAACCCTTCTACTCAGTTGACCTCCCGAGGCTGAGTAGACCCCGTTCCAGCCCTCGTACTATTTGTTTTCAACTTTCATGGCAGAGCCGGGAATCGAAACCGGGCCTCCGGGAGTGGCACACATTAACCACTACACCACAGAAGCGGACTAGTACTATAATGCAACCTATATGTTTATGTTAGTGCTGAAATCCGATTTCTTACTTTACTAATGCTGAATGTAATGTTATTCTTTAATAGGGGAATCAGTCTAGAAGGAAATGTTGAAAGTGATGTAATATCTATCCAGGTTCGTTGTTATCCTAATACTATGGGTTACAGTACATTGCAGGTATATAAAAGACGCCACTTACAAACTTGCTTCTTATCCGCGAATTTCTGCGGCCACAAAAGTCACTATTTTTCAAGAATGATGACATTTACACATGATAGATTGTCTGATTGTGCTGTTTTGAACCTTTCTTCTGTCATTTTGAAGTTATTCGCGATCATGAATAATAAACAATCGGCTTTTAGCAACGGCTGATGCACAACGGCTGGTAGAGCTCCATGCGGTACTGGATCGTGACGTCACAGCGCGCCGCTTACGTCAGAGGCCGTTTCACTCGCCTTGCGGAAAGGCACTATTAAACATTTTTTTAATGGTATAAAACAAGGCAACATACCACAATGTAATACGTTTACGTACTATTTCATTGGTGTACTTTTCAAAAAAAAATATTTTTGAAAATGATGCATGTTCCCAATTATAAACACCTGGGCTGAGTGTACCTCGAACCAGCCCTCAGATCCAGGTAAAAGTCTCTGACCTGACCGGGAATCGAACACGGGGCCTCCGGTAAGAGGCAAGCACGCTACCCCTAAATGGTGGGGCCAGCTGGTTACTTTCAGGTCTCCTTATTTTAGAATTTGACTTAAGGCATCCTGCATTCGATTCCCGGCACTGACAGAGTTAAGAAAGGCATGGGATGGGGCGGATACAGCCTTGTTTTTGGGTGTAGTAGAGTTGGCCTTGAGTCTCCCGTAATCGAAATATCTACGACTTGGAAGGTAGTCACCTCCACGGCGTGTAGTACCAAAGTGGTTCCTTTTTTAAGAAGACAAATTAAATGAAGATTCTACTTCCTCACAAACGAAGAACGACATTATCAATTTTACTAACAGTTTCAATAATGCAGCCGGTATATATTAAGAGTACAGAAGCTATGATTGTACATGGTAACAATCAAAACCAACAATATCTACTGAAGATCCGTCACCGCACTCGGTAGGACCGGCATTCTTTTCATATCTACCGGGCGAGTTGGCCGTGCGGTTAGGGGCGCCCAGCTGTGTGCTTGCATCCGGAAGATAGTGGGTTCAAACCCCACTGTCGGCAGCCCTAAAGATGGTTTTCTGTGGTTTCTCATTTTCACACCAGGCGAATGCTGAGGCTGTACCTTAATTAAGGCCATGGCCGCTTCTTCCCACTGTCAGCCCTTTCCTTTCCTATCGTCGCCATAAGACCTGCGCTGCAATGTAAAGCAAATTCTAAATAAAAATTTTAAAAACTTTTTACAACCCCTTCCAAGGAAAAGTTGTATCCACACTACTGGCCCCACCCACTGAAATTGTTTTGTGGGTACGCCACTGCATCCACTCACCATTTAAGGTACAAGGTAAGTCCGAAGAATGGTTGGATACTCAAAATGCACCACCATAAATGATGCGGCTCCGGTTCAAAAGTATAAGTAAAGGTAAGGGACGGGATCTAGTGTTTTAAGTAGAATCCGTATCAATAGAACGTTACTTCCCATTTTTTTTTAATTTCATGCAACGACTGCGATTCAAGCCTAGGACGTCCTGATGAGAAGACAGAACCATTGGAATTGAGTTACCACGCCCGCCAATTACAAAATAGTTACCCGCACTTTTGATGGTGCCATTTGAGGTTCCAATCAGTCCCTGGGCATTTGACAAAATATATAGGCCTAGGCCTACCTATCAAACTTAGGCACGCATCCGCGATTGTCTTGCTACTGTAAGAATAAAAAAAACTTTTTCATAACTTACCGAGGATGCACATAGTGTTGGCTTCTCAGTGACAAAACGGTCCATCTTCAAGGAAAAGTTACTTATATGGCACAAAATGGGGAACTAACGTGCAGCTCACAATCCTGTCACATTCTTCCCAACGCTGCAACTTAAACACAGCACATCTCTCAACCATGGTACAACCCGAGGATCCCCAGGACATTGTTGTCTCCTCGAACCGATACGCAAAAGCTGACACGATGTTGTAAGCTTGCAGTTTTTCTGGACGTGGCCTTCGTTATCTCGGTGGTCACGTTCCGGCCCCCTACTGAGTAATCCCTTGCTAATTGCCCCTTTCTTCATGTGTTGACATTTGTCAACACACTGTTACATTCCCAGTACTGAGGCTTTTACAGGGAAATATCCCCGCGCATCACAATCCTAAGTGGTTTCCTTTCATTCAAGCAGTACCAATATGGAGAATTATGTATGGCCCTATTGAGCCTTGCTAGTAGATTCTTTGTCGCTACGTTAACATTTCGGCGTAAGTTTTTAAGTTTTCCGTACCTTACGTAAAACAACGGCTGATCCTCGCTCTAGTTTCAGGAAATATTTTTTGGGGGGCCGGTTGAACCCCCCCTTGGCTACGCCCATGTCTTGATTCAATCTCACTTACTATATTACCATCCTGGGAGAACGCACAACCTAAATACATAAAATTATCTACCTGTTCCAGCTTTTTATCACCAATCTGACATTCAGTTCCGTTGATCTTCTTACCTACTGACATCAATTTGGTCTTCGAGAGGCTAATTTTCATACCAAGCTCATAGCACCTAGTTTCAAGTTGCAAAATATTAGACTTGAGGCTTTCGGCACAATCTGAAATTACGACCAAGACGTCAGCATAGGCTAGAGTGTACTACTACATTTCCGCCAAACTGAATCCCTCCCTGCCACTTTATACAATTCAGTAGACGATCCATGTAAACTACGAACAGCATGGTGAAAGATTACAGCCTTTTCAAACCCCTGTAAGTACCCTGAACCATGAACTCATTCTACCATCAATTCCCACTGCAGCCCAATTCTCAACATAAATGCCTTTGATTTATTTTAATAACCTACATTTAATTCCACAGTCCCTCGGTACCCTGTCATATGCGCTCTCCTGATCTACGAAACATAAACACAACTATCTATTCCTCTCATAACATTTCTCAGTCACCTGGCGCATGCTGAAAATGTGATACTGACAGCCCCTCTGTGATCTGAAACCACACTTGTTTTCATCCAACTCCCTTTCAACCACTGATCGCACCCTCCCTTCCAAGATGCCAGTGAATACTTTGACTGATATACTAATCAATGAGATACCTCAATAGTTGTTGCAATTCTTCCTGTTCCCTTGCTTACAGATAGATGCAATGACTGCTTTTATTTCAATCTCCATGCTAATCCTTCAAACTCTATGAAGCCATTTCATCCCTGCCTTCGCGTTATACTTCACCATTTCAGGTCTAATTTCATCTATTCCTGCTGCTTTATGACAATGGAATTTATTTACCATCCTTTCCACTTCCTCAAGCGCAATTTCAACAACATGTTCTTCCTTTCCATGGCTCGCTTGTTCAAGCACCACCATGAAAATTTCCTTTTACGTTGCGAAGATTTTCAAAATATTACCTCCACCTGTCCAGTGATTCCCTGGGATTTATTATGAGTTCATCTAAATTACTCAAAACTCTGTTCATTTCTTTTTCTCTCCCTTTCTAAGATTCTTTATTACTGTCCAGAAAGGTTTCCCTGCTGCTTGACCTAGCCTTTCTAGGTTATTACCAAAATCTTCCCACGACTTCTTTTTGGATTCAACAGTTATTTGTTTTGCCCATTTCTGATAAGCCTTCTTTTTACGTTTCCAAGCTGCTCTCACTTCATTATTCAACAATGATGTTTGTTTCTTCGCATCTTTACCCACAGTCGTTCCTAGGCATTATATTTCTGTTTCTACTACAGCATGCCTGTATGACACCCATTCTCGTTCTATATCCTGAATCTGTTTACTGTCCACTGTCGAAACTTCTCACTAATCATATCCATGTACTTCTGTCTAATTTCCTCGTCCTGGAGATTTTCTGCCCTTATTCGTTTGCAGACAGATTCCACTCTCTATCTTAGGCCTAGAGATACGTACCAAGCTCGATAGCTGCAGTCGATTAAGTGCGGCCAGTATCTAGTATTCGGGAGATAGTAGGTTCGAACCCCACTATTGGCAGCCCTGAAGATGGTTTTCCGTGGTTTCCCATTTTCACACCAGGCAAATGCTGGGGCTGTACCTTAATTAAGGCCACGGCCGCTTCCTTCCCACTCCTAGCCCTTTCCTGTCACATCGTCGCCATATGACCTATCTGTGTCGGTGCGACGTAAAGCAACTAGCAAAAAAAAAAATACGTAGTTCACTACAGATCAGATAGTGTTCTGTATCATCGAAAAATCCCCGGAAAACCCATACATTCCTAACAGACTTCCTGAATTTAAAATCGGTGAAGATATATTATTCTATTATGGATCTGGTACCGCTAGCCTCCCATGTGTAGCGGTGAATAGCCTTATGTTTGAAGAATGTATTCGTAAGTGCTAAACCCATACTAGCACAGAAGTCCAGCAAACGATTCCATATCCTCCCCAAATTTACGAATAGCCCTTTCGTATCCTTCAGTTCTATTTCCAATTCTTGCATTGAAGTGGCCCATTAGCACTATCATATCCTTGCTGTTGACCCTGACTACAATGTCACTCAATGCTTCATAAACTTGTCAGCTTCACCCTCATTGCACCCTCATATGGTGAATACACGGAGACAATAATTCTCGTCCTAATTCCTCCAACTGCCAAATCTACCCTTATCATTCGCTCATCTACGTGCCTAACAGAAATTATGTGTTGCGTGCAATAGTCCTACCCACATACTCTGCCCTTCCCTTTCTAACACATGTCAAGTACACTTTATAATCTCCTATCTCTTCCTCGTTAACTCCCCTTACCAGAATATCACTTACTCCTAGTACATCCAGACGCATCCGCTTTGCTGACTAAGCCAGTTCTACATTCTTTCTTCCATAAGCCCCATTAATTCTGATAACTCCCCATCGAATTCCATTTCGTTCGCCAAGTTGTTTCCAAGGAGTCCCTCCTCTGTCAAAATGTGAGTGGGACTCCGTTACGTCCATAGGTCCGAGGCTTGCTTAAAATGTTCTGAGCTCGGTAAATTCATGAAGCAGGATGCTACCCTACGTACACATAGTCCAAGTGAGGATCTCTCCTCTAACGGGTTAGGGACCTCTGATGGATTGTATAGTCCTAGCCGCCGGAGCACAAGGAGGGCCATGACTCAGAATATGTCCAAGATGCCCACTCCCATTTCATAGCAACTGGTATCCCGTCACTCAGGACTACTTACTAGGCCACTCAGACGTTGCCCATGGTTCATGGACTAGAACGTCACTACAGTAACATGAACCTTAAACATATTAAACTGTATGGGTACTTAAATTTGCCATGAAAACAACATCCCTACAACATGGTATGGTAAGGTCCATTTTCCCTTACATGTTAGCGTAATAAAATGAACACAACGAAAATTGTTCCGATGGACTGCATATAAATATGTGGCTGGAAGACGTGACCAGTATTAAGGAATACAATGGGTAGGAAGAACATTGTTACATACGGTTTCTAGAAGTAAACTGTGAAGATGGGTTTCCGTGGTTTCCCATGTTCACACCAGGCAACCTTAATTAAGGCCACAGCTACTTCCTTCCAACTCCTAGCCATTTCCTATCCCTTCGTCACCATAAGACCTACCTATGTCGGTGCGACGTAAAGCCATTAGCAAAAAAAGGAGTAAGCCAACAGTACATGGAGGATACATAAATGTCCATATATTGTACCCGATAGACACGTGGAAAAGTAAATCAGAATAGGTGGGTACAGAAATGGGCAACCTAGCTATCGTTCCTGTCCTTTATTCACCTGGCTAGTTCGCCTGATTCGTAGTTTGAATTAATTAAAATTAAAGAGGAACTTAAAGATCTAGCAGGACAGGAAACGTCGTTGTGTGAGTAAATGAGAAACGAGATAAAATAAACAGATTTAATGTATAAAAGTCATCAACGGAAAATATAAATAGAAATCAGAGGTAATGCAAAGATGTACATTACACAATTAAAACATTTAAGTCTTTGTCCATGAAGTGGCAACGAAATAATAAACTTTACGGAGTCCGCGTTGTCATTGCTTTAGCTTAATATGATTGCGATAAGTTTGAATAGGTTATTTACGTAACGCCTATGCACAACGTTTAAATCTTATGATGTTAGGAACAGAAATACTTCCCAGCTTTGTAAATTAAATCTACCGGGCGAGTTGGCCGTGCGCGTAGAGGCGCGCGGCTGTGAGCTTGCATCCGGGAGATAGTAGGTTCGAATCCCACTGTCGACAGCCCTGAAAATGGTTTTCCGTGGTTTCCCATTTTCACACCAGGCAAATGCTGGGGCTGTACCTTAATTAAGGCCACGGCCGCTACCTTCCAACTCCTAGGCCTTTCCTATCCCATCGTTGCCATCAGACCTATCTGAGTCGGTGCGACGTATAGCCCCTAGCAAAAAAAAATCTAACATCAATTCCCTCACATACGGGATACAAAGGGCACTAGGAAAGTTTTGCAATGTGAGTGAACACTTTAGACTTTTTCAAAATAATTTCCACCACACACAATACACTTTTCCATACTTCGAAACTAGTTACTGAACCAACTCTGCCACTTTTCTTCGGTTATATTTTCACACTCTTGATCCCGTGCTGCCAGAAGCTCCTCGCCGGATGCAAAACGCCCCCCTTTCAGCTTCATCTTCACTCCTGGGAAAATTGCGAAGTCACATGGGACATGATCAGGACTGTATGGAGGTTGCTCAAGCACAGTCAACCCTGATCTGGCAAGAACACCCATTGTTACATTAGCACGATGTGATAGAGAATTGTCGTGATGCAAGAGCCAAGTGTTGAGCCGTGACCTTGCACGGAGCTGCTTGAGAGCCTGGATGACCTGAGGCAGACAAGTCTCACTGTAACACTTCGCGGTAACTGTCCTTTTTGTTTCTGGCACAACCCGAGTCAGGATGCCCCGTTTAGTGAAGAATACTGCAATAATCCTTTTATTCACTGACCTTGACTTTCGCACAGTCATAAGAGTACCCTTATCTTCTAACAGCCATACCTGGTTTTGGCATTTTCTTGGGACATCGTAATAATAGAGCCAAGTTTCGTCACCTATATCGATGCTATTGACGTTACGCGAAGTCCCATTTTCAAATTGTTTTTAGCATTTTTCGGCACCATTTCACTCGATGTGCCCTTCGTTCCTCTGAAATTGAATGGGGCACCTAAAGGGAACAAACCTTTCTGACATGAAGATGGTCGTGTAGAATTGAATGAATATCTGGTTCAGGGATGTGGAGGGTCTGTTTTACCTGCCGATATGTCAACCGCCTCTCTTGCTGCAAAATTTTCCACACAGCTTTAATGTTTTTCTCAGTCGCTGATTCAGACGGTCGCCCAGAACGAGGATAGTCTTCAACACCAAAATTTTCCCTCCGGAACTTTTTGTATCAGCGGAAAATTGTTGTCCGATGTGGACAGTCTTTCTCCAGCACATGAGTCATTTCCTCCAGGCCTTGGTCAAACGTTAATCCATGAGGTAAATTGTAGCGGATAATTGTGCGATATTCACCTTTAGATCACACTGACATCTTAACTTGCTTTCAGTCCCACTGCTTAGTAACAACTGTTGTGAAGGTCGCGCCTTTCTGTCTTCTTTTTTTTTTTGCTAATTGCTTTACGTCGCACCGACACAGATAGGTCTTATGGCGACGATGGGACAGGGAAGGGCTAGGAGATGGAAGGAAGCGGCCGTGGCCTTAATTAAGGTACAGCCCCAGCATTTGCCTGGTGTGAAAATGGGAAACCACGGAAAACCATTTTCAGGGCTGCCGACAGTGGGATTCGAACCTACTATCTGCCGAATACTGGACACTGGCCGCACTTAAGCGACTGCAGCTGTCGAGCTCGGTTTTCTGTCTTCTAGACCGGTTTTCACTCCTCTTTTCATCCCTCACCATAACAGACGTGTCCAGCCAATGGTTTTTGCGTATTGCCAAACTTTCCTAATGCCCTTTGTATAATTACATATAAACATAAATATAACTGCAGGACCATTGGTTGTCACCAAAATAAATCACAGAACTTAAGTGTGATCCCGAATCATAGACAAGGTTGCGACTTGAACCCGCAACCCCTAAGTAACGTATGAACTACTGCAGAATCTAACAAAACACATGACAACTCAACAAATAAGAACAACATCAAAAATATCATTCAGTATGACAAGCAAACTCTGCAGCATCTGAAAATAATTACAAACCAAGGTAAATAAAAGCACTTCACTCGTTGTAGTCTTCATAAGGGATGGAATTCTCACTTTTACTCTGCTTATGCTGTGTCAATGACCTACTCAAGGCAAGGGTGTGGAGGTAAGGTCGTTTTACTTCCAGCTATACAAAAAATAAACGTCAACAGACCCTTCTAACTCCGCCTGACTAACACAAAACGGGCGACTGTCTCGGGGTAGTGGGACTTTAACATTCCGCTCCTCTGAAGGTGGGCATACTTTCTCGGCTCTGTGGGCCTCTTCATAATACACATGGAAATCATTCTATTCTGATTCACATCAAAGCATACGTGCCGGACCTCATGTCGGGTCAATTTCATCCACGCGAAACTCATCCGAGTATCAAATCTCTATCAGAATTTACGGAGTATCATCCGTCCATTATATTTCTTTGTCCTTGAGTCCCCGGTTCAAATCAAGTGCACAGTTGTGGGAAAGCCTCGCCTGCAAATTCGATAACCTTGCTTCTTTCAACGTTGATATACTCCTCTGCCCCTTCCTGTGAAATTCATGCACGCAGATAAATATGCAAATCCTGGCTCTAACTAATCCAATACATCAAAATGAGTTCCCACTCAACACCATATGGCAGCAGATCCTAACGTATAAAGATCCTGGCTTTACAACTAGCTACGTTATCGCACACAAAGGAATAAAATAAAATATTTACATGACAACAAACGTAAATTATACCTATCTCCCCCGTTATCCACAATAAAACAAAGCTAAAACACTGGCTACACAAGCATTAGTCCTGATATTTTCATCTGATTGCCACAAGGGATTAAATAAATATTTAAAAGGAATTGAAAGAAAAATTATCTGAGAAAATCGCTGTCCGTAACTCATGCCAAAATAAACCTGTTCCACTTATCTTCTTACTGTAGACCTCATGATCCCTCCATTGCGGTCTCGGTAGTTTTATTTAGTCCATCATCAGGCTGCCGTCATCCTGGGTTGACAGTCCTGGTCTCAGCTCCTCAGATGGATTCATCGTGATGTCGTCTTCTTGAAGTTGAATGTAGGATGGTCTCGTGCTATTGGCAGCTCTTGTAGTTTCCACGGGACTACCTGCAATCAAATACTCAGTCAGCCTTCTGCGATGCACATCCAAATTCTCCTGCTCTTATTTACTTTAGGACATAAATAGGCGTTGTATCAAGTCAAATGTATTTATTGAATTCCTAAAGCTCAACCGCACGTGAAAACATGTTATGAATATAACTTTATGTTTAGGCAAATATTATGGCCTAGTTAGCCGAAATGTACATGGTTAATGCCCTGTGCTCAACCGCACACAAAACTTTGGTTAGAAGTCAGTAAATCTTCACGCTCTAGTTCATACTCTAGCTACCCTCCTATCTCGAATTACACAGATTTCGCTTTTACAGCTTCTATGACAAAGTCGTTGTTCAATGGTAAGTTCACGGCGCATTCATCAGCCGGACGGACACACTCACGACCGCACTGAAGAAGATGTTAGAATGGAATGAGTGCCTCTTCACATATCTCTCACTATTTATGAGGAACGGTAGGTGACGCCAAGCCCGAGACTATACCAAGATACACACTTCAGATCAATGTGAAGTGATGTAGTTTCATTTCCACGGTTTTCGCGCGAATGTTGTATTACGAAAAATACGGCTTATTAGCATCTCAAGACACGTCATGTCGTTCAGTAAATTATGAGCAATTTGACTGTGGTTTTAATTTCTCTAATCTCCTTCCAGGAGAGCAGATATGGCCTGATTTCCAAAAATGTCAAGCCTGATTCTTGTCGCTTTAATTTTTAGTAAGGTGGTAAATGGAAATCGCCAGACGGAATCCAAGAATCCCCATCTTTTTTCCGCTGTGCTTTCCCGCCTACTCCCTGTGCCATGCCTTGTCGTGGCAGGCTTCATCCACCCCAATGTACTCAGCTCAGCTTCCCCCCAAATGTGGCTTCGATGCTCTGACACTATCTTACTGCCGCGTTAAATATCAATTTCTCTCCTCATGAACGATATGGTTCAATATATTACCGTATTACCTTACTTATTGGACCTCCCTTGTAAAACAAGCTAATGAAAGTAATTGACTACAAGTATTAACAAATTGATTCAATATTCTGAGTCAAACCTTCGCAGTTATCCATTTATACCAATGTATAAAATACTCCTAAATAATTCCACTTTCTTTTCTTGCTAGAAATTCCTAATTTTTTACAACAAATATCGTCTGATATCGCGTAAATGGCAGGAATTACAAAAGAGTAATGTTAAATTGTATTTTCTGACGGAGGCCATTAATTATTCTGTGACTTAGTGGGCTGCGTGTGGAGATGTCAAGAATTGGATTCCCAGTAACTTTTAGAAATGTGCATGACAAATATATCACTCAGGGCATTATAGGGCTAATGTTGTATTACCGCTTGGGATAAAAAATGTTTACCAACAGTCTAATTTGAACTTAACTTCCTTATTGATGATGATAATGATGATTATTGCGTAAAGGGACCTAACATCTAGGTCTTCGCCCCAATCCCCATTGACGATATTGGTTCAAGGCAATCTGGTTCATTCAGCTAAATCATATACCTGCGCTCTGCGTTTGGAAATAATAGGCGAAGAATGGTATACTATGATTCTTCTTCTGCCATTTTTTCTCCACATCCCAGTAGAATCGCGGGTTACGAACTGTATCGGACATGTAGACTAGGCTCAACTTTATGGCTGGATGCCCTTTCTGACGTCGATCTGTGTAGAGGGTTGGATTCGCCTATTGCATTTTTCTGTATTAACTGGCTGCAGTGTGTGTAATTAGGGGTTTGGATATTAAGAATATCACAAACACCCTGTCTTCGAACCAGAGGAATAGATAAGAAACTGCTAAAATCCCCGGCCCGGTGCAGATTCTAATTAAGGACACTCTGAATTGAAGGACGCTATCCTCATCATTCACCGAAGAAGCCACACAATAAGGAACTATGTTTGTTCCAGCGAATCACTAAGGAACGGTTACTTGAACTTCAAACCAACATATAATCATGAAAAGACTACTCATGGTATTCCGAGGTTTTAATTTATGGATAAGGTCAATCTTAGATACAGTATCAACTATGATTATGGATTGAGCGATTCATTGAATTTCAAACCACAACATTATGGAAGGGCTACTGAAGTTATTCCGACGTCTTAATTTCTGGATAGGGTCAGTCTCGATACCAACTATTATGCACAGTGATTATAGATTGTTTGATAGAGTAATCCACAAGCCATGCTAACTGTCGCATTACCGATATAGAAGGAGTAACAGCATTTATGTCAGTGCTGGGAACCTAAAATTTTGTACACTCCAATTTTCTGTAATCAGTGAGGATAATTATCAATCTGTTGGCCAAATCGATATGTCCAGAACGCATTAATAGAACGCAATCTGCATAGTAATCCTAATTTCACTGTTAGCAACTAACTGCACACATGGGGCGATTAACATTTGATTATCTAAATCAGTAATTCATTACCTGTGCTTTCGTTATCAGGCACCTACCTAGAATAGCTAGAGCCTAAAATGATACCAGAAAAATGTTATCACTTCAATATTTTGAAGTATTGATATTGTCAATGCATATACAGTATATGTAGGATATATGAATGGCTCCTTGACCGAATGGTCAGCGTAGAGCCCATCTGGGTAGAGAGCTCCGGATTCGATTACCAGCTGGATCGAGGATTTTAATTTTGTCTGGTTAACTCCTCCAGCTCGGGGTCTGGGTATTTGTGTTCGTGTTAATTCAGATATCATTTACATACAACACCTTACGGTACAAACCACCGCACAAACACGCAATAGTAAATAGACTACATCCATAGACATACATCTGGCGTCAGGAAAGGCATATGGTCGTAAAACTGTGTTAGATCGAAACCAAATGCCGACCCCAGCTAATTGGGATAAGGCCAGAAAGAAATATATTTACGATATAGGACTTCCCCCTGTGGGTGGGGAATGCAAGTGAAGAATACACACCCGGTATCCCCTGCCTGTCGTAAGAGGCAACTAAAAGGGGCGACCAAGGGATGATGGACTTAAGACCATGGGACTACTTGTGATTAGTACTACCATGTGAGGATTATCATGTGTCTACGTTACGTAGGAGCAGTACCATTATGAGAGGACACCGCGGGTCTGGGCGTTGCCTGTGATCAGTACCATCGTGTGCATCCCACCGAAGCGGGGGAGCGGGCACTCGGCTGAACAGACTAGTGTCTAGCGAGAGAAGGTGCCGAGCGCGGCTGAACAGACTAGTGTCTAGCGAGAGAAGGTGCCGAGCGCTGCGCTCGAATGTCTTGATTCCACTGTGTTCAGAATGGGTCTGCGTTACATCTGAGTGGTGCCATTATGTGTGAAATACCATGGGCCTACGTTACCTGTGATTATTACCACTATAAGATGAACACCATGGTTCTGCCTTATCAGGGACCGGTCTGGGTTTCGGACCCCTTTGGACAACAAGCATCGTCTCCGAAAATAAGGTACTTTGAACTGGATCCACTCATTGTTTTGGATGCATAGTCATTTTTCTATCATCATTCGTTTTAGCTTCTAGTCAGTGGATACATTTTGAAGTATGAATTACCGTTTCATTTCGTTGCAACTCGTTGGCTGAATGGTCAGCGTACTGGCCTTCTATTCAGAGGGTCCCGGCTTCGATTCCCGGCCCGGTCGGGGATTTTAACCTTTGTTGGTTAATTCCAATGGCCCGGGGGCTGGATGTCTGTGCTGTTCCCAACATCCCTGCAACTCTCACGCACCACAGATAACACTATCCTCCACCACAATAACACGCAGTTACCTACAGATGGCAGATGCCGCCCACCCTCGTCGGAGGGTCTGCCATACAAGGGCTGCACTCGGCTGGAAATAGCCACATGAAATTAATGATTTCGTTGCACCTCATACCATGAGGGGTCTATCAGCATCATCATCGATATATGATTCGACGGGAGACGTAACTTGACTGTACTCTTCTCACATCATCACAGTTGCCGTGTTGAGAGGAACCAGTCAATAAAGAACATTATTGTTCCAGCGTTTCACTAAGGAGCAATTGCTTGAACTTAAAACCAAGATATAATCATGAAAAGAGCGTCTTGTCTTTTCCTCTGGCTCGGTGATAGGGTGTTTGTGATAGTAACATACACAACTCTAATTACACTCACTGCAGCCAGTTAATACAGAAAGAAAAATAATAGTCGAATACAACCCTCCACATAGATTGATTTCAGGAAGGGCATGCGGCCTTAAAGCTGAGTCTAGTCTACATGTCCGTCACAGTTCACACCCGCGATTCTACTAAAGTGTGGAAAAACTGGCAGAAGAAGAATTATACAGTAGTTTACCATTCTTCAACCGTTCTTTCAGAATACACAGCGCAATGATATTCGTTTGCAGAATGCACCAGATTGCCCTGAAGCAATATTGTCAATGAGGAAGGGGGTTATCACCTAGATGCCAAGGTGGCAGATTCGATCGCAGCTCTGTCCGGTGATATTTGAAGGTGCTTAAATAAGCCAGCCTCGTGTTGGTGGATTTATCGGCACGTGCAAGAACTTCTGTGGAGTAACATCTCAAACGCCTCAACGTACCTGAAAACTGGAAAAGTAGTAAGTGGGACGTAAGACCGTTATTATTATTATTATTATTATTATTATTATTATTATTATTATTATTATTATTATTATTATTATTATTATTATTATTATTATTACAGTATATTTGACTAGGTACTGGCCATATAACCTGAATATTTCGTGCATAGAGCTTTCGATGTTTCTGGTATAATTCATCATGAATAGTGAAGTATGTTCTGCGATACATAATTATGAGTCTGACATAATAGTACTTCACGTCAATGGCTGGCATCAAACTTGATGTTCGTATTATTCATAATAAGTCATAATTATCTCTTATATTACATGATATTGGCATTACCGTATTGTACTCTCGCTGTTTTAATTTCGGAATGACGACCATTTGAACAGGACGTTACAGAGCGTTATAAGATGATGTATCAGCATGAGTTCTACACGTATTAGCACATGCTGAGAAGCCTACTCCAGAGAACACATGTCATGAAACTACACTATTGAGTGTGGGGATTATATCCTTCTCAGGATAACTTCTTCTTTTCATCTAATATCTAATTTTCCACAGCCTGTTCCTGTCGCTGATGCAAGCTGTGTCAAATACTCGTACATGGTGATTCCCAACATGTGGGAAGTAATCGGGAGGTGAATAGCACACCGTAAACAACACAAAAAGTCCTTATGAGCATCTACCCTACGGTCTATCGTATACGAGCTACGCCAGTTTTAATTATGAGGTGGAATGGGGATATAGTGCGTATTCAGGACTAAGTTTGGAGTCAGCCATGTCGTTATGGACAGTGCAGTACTTCACTAGCATTTGGCACAAGGTTGCTATCGAATATGTGCAATGTCTGGAGTGTTTGAACGTGTCCGACAATCAATGAGGTGGCGTATTCGGTTGTGCATTCAGGCGCATGATTATCATTATGAAGACTTCATGTATTAGAATGCAGTATCCTGGCTGATAAACCGATATGATGACAGCTACTCAATAT